>NC_050467.1:31978895-32096395 GCF_013373865.1 Monomorium pharaonis | reverse complement strand
CGCGATACCTTTTCCCCCGATGGCTGCTCCTCCTCCGTTCGTGGTACAATAAGATTAAGCCTTCACTCGGCGCCTTAGTCCTAAATACCCTAAACAATCTGACCCGGTAACGCGGAAACTAAAAAAAGAAAGAAACAAAGTCGCGTCCCCCTCGGCTCGGCGAGGAGGAGCCCCAACTCGACCCCCTCGGTCGGGCTTACGCCCTTGTGACGAACGCGACCCGACGCGTCACGTCACAACTCCCCCTTCCCTGGGGAGGACCGAAGAGGTCTTGAACTCCAGCGACCAGGGCTGGCCACCACTCTGGCAGCCCCTGTGCCTTCCGGCACAAAAACCGCATCTTGTCAGACAGCGCTATATCCAAAACAACAACACAAAAAAATTCTCACTATTAGTCAAACCCCTCAGATTCCTCCCCAGATCCGACAGTGTCACCCTTAAATTTTCGCTAATGTGTCGTTAATCGTTCAGGGAAGACGAGAGAGAGGAAGAACAGTGAAAGACAAAACCCCACTTATCTGCAAATATTACGGCGTTTAATCTCCGCACCAATCGTACAAATATAGACAACGAAAAAAAAGAGAGAAAAAAAACGGTAACAGGTTACACCTTAACGGAGTACGGTAACAAGAGCAGCAACAACAAAAAATTATATATATGGCTGTTCCAGCCCGACGTACGACTCAAACAAAACACAAAAAAAAAAGGAGAAAGGAACGAAAGAGAAGTGAGAAGAAAAGGAAAAAAAAAAGAAACTCGCGGGCCACCCGGCCCCCGCTACTTCCTGTCCCGGGGTCCTCGGGGCCCGGTGTACGGGCGGGTGCCCTTGTAGGCGATGCTGCACCTGGGGCAGGTCCGCACCGTCACCTCCTGTTCCCCGCAGCTGAAACAGAACTCTCGCCTCTGGGCGAGACGGCACTCGGTATAGCGATGGCCCCCCGAGCCACAATTCCAGCAGCCTGGGGCCGGCTTGCCCCGCTTCGCTTCCGGGGGTGGTGGGCTGGCCTCCTCCAGCAGCGGGCGGTATCGTCGCGGTATATTGGGGGTTTGAGTCCCCACCGAACGCCGCTCGGTAACCGGTATCTGGACCTCTCGGTCGACGGTTTCGGGACGAGCCTGGGTGGTCTGGTCCCTCATCTCGGGGAAACCCCTTACCACCGCCCCCTTGTCGGTCCACTGCGCGTCCCGCACTAGCCGCGCTGTGTCCTCCAGGTTCGTCCAGAACCCCTCATCATTCTGGCGGACAAATTGCCACACTGCTAGGTGGCGGGCGTAGAATTGGCGCCATAGGCGCCTTGTATCGGCGTTAATCATGCCGGCGGTAACTTATAGCGGGAACCTCTATTTAATCGGAAATCGGGATAACGTAAGACTTAAGGTCTTGGATATGGATTTTTCCGACGGCCGATCCCTCCAAGTTCTCCAACTCGTAAACCAACGGAGAGATCACTCGTCGTATTCGTAATGGTCCTTGGAATTTCGGTGCCAGCTTCGCCGCGATATTCTGCGCGGCCGAGGACAACACATGCTGTCGCTTCAAAACCAAATCGCCGACTTTAAACACGCGAGATCGTCTACGTAAATTATATCTCTGTGCCTGCCTCTGATTTGCCTGATCCAAATTATCGGTAACCCTTTGCCTAACTGTCTGCAACTTTTTCATTCTTTGCGACCAATTAGCGGTATCAGTCGGAACGACTTCGGTAACATCTTTATCTCGATCGCGCAATAATTCCTTCGGTAACAGTTCGCGTCCCAGATTCAGAAACGCTGGGGATGTCCCCAAGGACGAGTGGAAGGCGGTATTGTACGCAAAACGAAGGTCGGCTAAATGCATATCCCACTCCCGGTCTTTTTCGATATACGCAATTATCATCGTTTTTAAAATGCGATTTACTCGTTCCACCGGATTCGCTTGTGGGTGGTATGGCGGTACCGTCGTGTGCGTGATTCGATTTTCCTCCGCAAATTCTCTTATAATTCGGTTTACGAATTTGGTACCGTTGTCCGTTAGCAAGACTTTCGGAGTTCCCCATCGCGATATTACGAGCTCTTCGAGAGCTTCCCTGATTTTCGGGCCGGTAGCTGCTCTCAACGCTTTACATTCCACCCATTTGGTGAATAGATCCTGAATAACTAGCAGATACTGGAACCCAGCCTTACTCCGCGGTAACGGTCCTACGATATCTGCTGCTACTACTACCCACGGTCTTTCCACTATTCTACGTCCCATTAATCCGGCAGGACTAGCCTGTTCTACTTTAGTGCGTTGGCATATGTCACACGCCCGAATATATTTGGTGACGTCGCGAAACATGTTAGGCCAAAAATAAGATACAGCGAGACGTTGATAAGTCTTCTCGACTCCTAAGTGTCCCGCATGTGGGGCGTCGTGCGATTCTCGCAACGCCTCGACGCGGGATTCGTGCGGTAACACTAACTTCCACCTATCGAGATCTTCCACGATATCCGAAATCACCGGTCGTGCCCTCAGAAAATATAATTGTTTATCCACAACCTTTCAATGCCCGTATCGCTTGGGGTCGGTAACAACTTCTTTGAATCTTTTTCGGTACCACTCGTCACGCGTGTCCTCGCACTCTACTATGTCCATTACCGCGTTTACAACGATTTCGTTCTCGCCCTCGAACATGCGCGACAACGCGTCCGGCACGTGATGAAGTGCGCCCTTTCGGTGTTCTACCACGTAATCGTATTCCAATAATTCGAGAGCCCATCTCGCTAATCTGCCCGTAGGGTTTTTAAGGTTATGTAACCATCGCAAACTACTATGATCGGTAACAACGGTAAATTTGTATCCTTCTAAGTAAGGTCTAAATTTCTGTATTGCCCATACCACGGCTAAACATTCCTGTTCGGTAACTGTGTATTTCTTTTTGGGATCGGATAATACGCGACTAGCAAATGCGATAACTCGCTCGGTACCTTCGATATTCTGTGTCAATACGGCTCCTAAACCAACTGAACTCGCGTCGGTCTGTAGCATAAACGGTAACTCAAAATTCGGACAGGCGAGTGTCGGGGCCCTTACTAAATGTTCGCGAATGTGTTTGAACGCGCGATTCTCAATTTCCCCCCACTCCCAGCGCCTGCCTTTTTTCAAAAGGCTAGTCAGGGGCTGACTAAGTGTCGCGAACTGCGGGATAAATTTACGGTACCAAGAGGACATGCCCAAAAATCGTCGCAATTGCTTTATATTACGCGGTTCCGGATACTCCAGGATAGGGCGTGTCTTTTCGGGATCCACTGTTAGACCCTCCTGCTGCACGATAAATCCGAGGTATCTCACTTGCGATCTGCAAAATTCGCATTTATCGGGATTGACCGTTAACCCCGCGGATTTAATCTTTTCTAATACCCGCCGCAGCCACGCCACGTGCTCGTCGAATGTCGGGGTGACTATCACTATGTCGTCTAAATACGCGAACGCAAACGGTTCCATCTCCGGGCCGATCAGACGATCGAGTAACCTTTGGAAGGTTGCCGGGGCCCCCGTAAGTCCGTACGGCATGCGGGTAAAATGGTACAACCCTTTTCCGGGAACACTAAAGGCGGTAACTTCACGACTCTCTTTTGCTAGCGGTATCTGAAAGTATGCCTGACTTAAGTCAATGGTGGAGATATATCGCGCCGATCGTAATTTATCGAGAATGCCGGTCATGTTCGGTAACGAGTAAGCGTCTTTTTTCGATACGCTATTTACTTTCCTAAAATCTAAGCAAAACCGGTATTTGCCGTTTGGTTTCTTTACCATCACTATTGGGCTTGACCACTCGCTGTACGATGGTTCTATTATTCCTGCATTAAGCATTTTATCTACTTCGGCTCGAATGGCTTCCTGAACTTTCGGCGAGACAAGGTAACATCGTTGTTTAATTGGCGAAGTATTTCCTACATCTATTTTATGCTCTATTAATTCGGTAACTCCCGGGTTCTCCGACGGCTCCGGTAACGTTTGTAAAAAAAAATCTAGCCGTTCCTGCTGGTACCCCGTCAATTCCGCTAATCCGGAACACGCGCGACAAGCCTCCTCGGTATCAAAGCGGTAACGTATGTTCGGTATTTCTGAAAAATACCACTCGTCTTTGGCAAAATCCAATCCCACCTTAACTTTCGACAGAAAATCTAACCCGAGAATACACGGCACTGCTAAATCCGGTAACAATCCGGCGGTAATCACGGTATCTTTTCCCTCCAGTTTTATCGGTAACTTAACTCTTTCGCGGATCGTAGCTATCTGTCCATTGGCTGTACGTATCTGTACGCTCCTCTCCGGTTCCGTGGGGAGACCTAAGGCCCTTACGATCTGTATTCCCTCACGACCGAGGAGAGTCCTATTTGATCCGGAATCGACTAACGCCGCAAGAGTGTGGCGACGTATTTTAATATTAAAATAACGGAGGGGCGGTAACGGTGCGTTTTCGAATGTGCCGTACGAGCAGCCTAACGCTTCGGTATCTGTATTCGTAGTTTGGGTCTCGCTTTCCTGGCTTGGAGTCGCAGATACCCGCTCTACTGACTCCCGCTCGCGTTTCCCGAGCATGATGGGCAGGTCTTTACGGTAAATCCTTGTTTACCACAGCGGTAACAGTGGGTTCTTCGCGGTTCCGCGCATCCTCGCGCGCGATGGCCCACCTTCTCACAATTCCAACATTTTATATTGGCGGCCGATGCGGTATCATTTTCGGTAGCGGGGGGGTTAACCGTTGTAGGACTCGCGGCGGCGACTGTGGGCGTATTGTTGACTCGCTTCTTTCCCTTATGGCCGCCCGAATGGGCCACGTTTACCGCGGCGACGGTCCCCTGGGTTCGTGCTTTGCCCTTTGGTGGATGGTATGCCAAGTCCGGAAAGAGCGACTGTTCCGGTAGGAGGGGGGGTCGGTAATTCTTTTCCGATGCGTAATTACGTTCGATTCGCGTCGCCTGTTCCTCCAAAGAACGGAAACATGAAAAATCGCGTCGAGAGATAGCTATTTGCAAGCGCGGTAACAAATTACGGTGAGCAAAGTTTAACTGCTCCGGTAACGGCCAAGGAGGACTCACTTTCGAAAGTAACGTTCGTAAGCAGGTTATGTAATCCGCGGCAGGTTCCTGCTCGCCCTGCGTTCGCCGCAATATTTCCTCCCGAAGAGCGTAGTGATAGTCCGGATCACCAAAGCGAGCGCGCCACGCGTTCTCGAAATCCTGCCAATCTCGCCAATTTTGGCTCTCTAAACGAACCCAATACAAGGCGGAATCTGTCATAAATGACGGTAAGCACTTAAAGAGGTCGGCATCGGTAACTGGAAGAATGGAGCGAGCCTCCCGGATGCGCGTTAAAAATGCTTCCGCGTCGCTATTCCGTTTTCCCGAGAAGTGGAGATTCCACTTCCTCATCAAGTGATAGGCGTCCGCGGCCGAGCTGCGCGGGGCGCGTCGGCCGGTATACGACAGACCGGGATCTACACGCGAGGGAAGCGTGTAGTCGTATTCTCGCTTCCTCGTCCCCGTCTCTCCGGGTTCCCCCTTTGCGGTACCCTGCTCCTGTGGCGGGGATCGCACAACGCGGTTTCCGGTACCAAAATCGCTAATTGTGAATAACGGAACGCTAGGCCCCGGTCCTACGGCTCCTAGATCCTCGAATGGATCGCTAACGGCCTCCACGGGGTCGGGGGTCCCGGAGGGGGTTGTCCCCCTGAGGATAGCCTCCTCATATCGCGTCAATCGCGCTCGGAGGACCGGTAATATTCCGCGGACGTCGAGCCCTCGCTCCTCTAAATGCTGTCGCGCCTGCTCCTCCGTCAATTTCTGGATCCAGTGATGCGGATCTTTATTCGCCATTTCTCTTCCCCCCTCAAACGGTATCCTCAATTAAGAAAAATCGGTAACTCACTCCCTAAAGCGGTATCGATCGAATAGCGGTAACCCCAAACGCGCGAAAAAAAAAATAAAGCCTAAAGTTCGGTAACTTATAAGGTCTCAACCCGCCACAAGGTACGATTCGTAATCGCAGTCGAGACACAAAGGGAACGGAATCTCGAGTCACCCGAAACGTAAATACGAGCACGCAGACTCGGGCTGATGGAAGGTATCGAGACCGCACGAACGAAAACAGCGAAGGTCGCGAAAAAAAAATCGAAGCCGAATCACCAACGAAAATCTTTTCTAAAATCGTATTCACCGAATAAATGCGAACGCTCCCCACAGGCGAGAAAACACTTTCCCGAGCAACGACCAATAGTAACGTTGATACTCAATTATTCGTTACGATATTTTCAAAGTAATATCCTAAAAAAAAAATTTTAATATTCCACGCGCAATAATTCACCGTGGCGTGATTCTTTTCCACTCGTAGCATACAGTGGTTTACGGTATCCTAATCTATCGGAAACTCAACGTAATTTATACGTAAGCGGTAACAAATTTCCCACAGGCAGTACACAAAACTTTCGCGAAACGAAAGTGAATATTACGCAGGCGATAGTGAGACGCACACAGTAACCAAGCGTGCGTACGGTAGGCACCGGAATTCCAAGGTCGCGGTAACTCAGAGTCGTCAGTCGGAATCAAAACAATAGACAGCACAAAAGTCAAAGACAGGAAGGTTACACACAAGGAGATAGCAATACGAAATCTTCGATAATGTAATATTTCATCCATGACTGCCTGCTCTCCGATTCTCCACTTAATTATTTTACGGTAACGGTGGCGTGGGCCCCACGTTGGGCGCCAAAATTTGCAACGTCGCTTGCCCTCGGGAACGCCAGGTCCGAGGGGGCTACGCTCAATTAAACGGAAATCTCAGTATACGCGGTAACGAGTAACGCTCTTCCAGTTAGATGCGATAGTCATTAGAACGGTAATCTCAATATTTCTCGAGAATGCTCTCGATACGGTATCAGCAGCTTGCATACGGTATCCCCCACTCGCTCGAGGCTTGCGCTCGAAGCGAGAACGGTAACTCATAGACGGTATCCCCCAAATATCGGGCGAGATTGCTCTCGACACGATAGCGGTATCTTGTATACGGTATCCCCAAATATCGATCGAGGTTGCCCCCGATACGATAGCGGTAGCTTGCACGAACGGTAACTTCCCAATACGCTAAATTGTTGGGCGCCAGGCGCGACTTCTCGCGCCACACAATAATCAGCTATAATACGGTAACCAACTGGTAAGCGTTACAAGTGCCGGTAGCTCTTTCTCGCGAGACGATAGAGTGGCGTGGTTCTTTTTAAGACGGAAGGCGTGGAGATGTCGGATCGAGGCAGGTCGTATAAAGATTCGATACTCACTTATTAAACAACAAAAGAATATTTTATATTTCTTTACTGAAAACGGTAACAAAGCTGCAAGGAGCTTACTCAATGCGTCTGTACACGATTAATTCATGGATTTTACTGTGATAGAGACGGAAACGAACTCTGGACACAAACATGTGGAAAAGACAAAATTGATAATACGCGGCGGGAGGCCGACGAGGCTTTCCGCTCCAACCAAGACAAAATAAATGATTGCGGAACCGATTCGCGGTAACAAAGATTAATCCTATGACTGTCGGCTCCGGCGTAGTCCGAGAGGGACGTACTCGCGGTATCAATTATTCGGGGCCGGTCGGTCCGAGCCCTCGTGCGGCCACAAAACTCTACTCTTTCTTTGAGTTACTTTATACACTAATATCACTAATAATATCGGATTCGGATGACCGATGTCCTCCGAGGAAACGGTATCCGGTATCCGGTCCCGCACGAGGGTTGACCGCCTTTTCCGAACCTTACGTATCGATGGCTGCCGAGTGCTGGCCTTACAATATGGAACGGAGTCCTGGTCCCTGAATTCTTCGGTATCTGTCGCGGTATCTGGGGCTCGTCCTCTGCCAAGTACGCACAGTCACGGCTTGCCGAACAGTGAGGAGCCCCGGTCCCGCGCCGGCCGGCTCGAGCCGCCGCGCATGCGCGTGCTTCGATTTTCGGTCGATCCGCACGCCTCGATCCCATGCTGCGCCGCATCGCCTATCCACTTGCCTCGTGGTCCGTGCGTGACGACTTCCGCCGGGGAGAGTGTTATGGCTCTGCCATTTTCGGTTGGCCCGGCTGACCATGCCGTGGCCGAACCGATCTGCGTGGCGGGCCGTTTACAATTTGACGGTAACTCCCCCGGTCCGCAGCCCGGTGGCGTGCCTTCGGCGTGTTTCCTCTCAAGAATCTTTCCGGTTGCTATGCGGTATCATTTTTGCCACGGTATCCTCAGGGCGGCGGTATCCAGGCGGCTCAGGGCGGTAATAATCAGCCGGACTCGGTGCACGGCTCGGCGGGGAAACTCTGCGCGGGGCACCTCTCCTACTGTCGACTGCTCGCGATACCTTTTCCCCCGATGGCTGCTCCTCCTCCGTTCGTGGTACAATAAGATTAAGCCTTCACTCGGCGCCTTAGTCCTAAATACCCTAAACAATCTGACCCGGTAACGCGGAAACTAAAAAAAGAAAGAAACGAACGTAAAACAAAGTCGCGTCCCCCTCGGCTCGGCGAGGAGGAGCCCCAACTCGACCCCCTCGGTCGGGCTTACGCCCTTGTGACGAACGCGACCCGACGCGTCACGTCACAATGAGTATCTCTCTTTCTTTCTTAAATAAATTATAATTAATGTATGTTAAAAAGTGTGTTATTGTCAAATTGAGAGAGAAAAAGAGAGAAGTGAATAACATTGTGTAATAATATATGTGTGTGTGTGTGTGTGTGTGTGTGTGTGTGTGTGTGTTTCTTAGATGTATGTATGTACATATATAAATATATAAGTATGTATGTACATATATATACATATATATGTATGTGTGTATGTTATCCCTCTTTCTTTTTCTTTGTGTAAGTAATGTTTTCTTCTGAATATATTATATAATATAATTTTTGTCTTCTGATAGTGAAAACGAAAAATATTCTAAAGATAAATTTAATTAGACTGACTAGAGATACCGAGAGAAGAAAAGAGAGAGAAAGGAATTAAAGATTTGATACAGTAAATAGATAAAAGAAAAACCGAAAAAGGAGAAAGAGAGAGAGAGAGACAGAGAAGAAATAAGGAAGAATATTAGGTAACAACAAAATCGACAATAACGTTGCTAATAATGTGTTTATATGTATGTATTTATTTTTATATGTTATGTATGTACTGTGACGTGGTAGCTCAGCTGCCACGGGTAGCAGCGTTCCTCCCCTGTCACAGGCTGCGGATTCGCGCCGCACAGTGGTCCAAACGAACAATATACTGTTCAAAATAGGCTACAGGTCGTATTTTTTAACCGATTTGCATGATCCTTGGACAGAAATACTCGGAAATAAATTCTAAAGAAAACCGTGAGAGCCGATTTTTTAATTTCTTTGTTTATGCAAAAATATTTAAATAAATAAAGTGATAAATTAACATTTTTCAACTCAATTATTCTTTATCTGGCTACAAACGAGATTTTGTGTTTTGTATTTGGTTTGTGCGTGCGTGCGCGCGCGCGTGTGTGTGTGTGTGTGTGTGTGTGTGTGTAATGGAGATCAGGACTCTGAGGTTCGTCAATTCCCCAGTATTTTTTGACTCCAAACCCTCTCCGTTACATATGTGTGTATGTGTGTGTGGAGTGGCACCCGTATGGCCACGTCAATATTGGCCACGTCAATATTGACCACGTCAATATTGACCACGTCAATATTGGCCACGTCATTATTGACCACGATCCCGATTGACTACGGGGTGGATTGGCCACGTCATTATTGGCCACGTCATTATTGGCCACGTTAATATTGGCCACGTTAATATTGGCCACGCGTGATATTGCTCACGTCAATAATGGCCACGCGTCAATATTGACCACGTCATTATTGCCCACGTCACTATTGACCACGCGTCATTATTGCCCACGCGTCATTATTGCCCACGTCAATATTAATCAATTTTTTTGCTTAGCGTGGAAAGTTGCAAACCCATGTGGTGCAGAGAAATGCTTTGCACACACACACACACACACACACGGGGGGTGCAAGGGGGGCCTTCGGCCCCTCCTCCCGCACCCACCCCGTCCAAGTCGCAAACCCATATACAGTAATGACGTGGACAATAGTGACGCGTGGTCAATAATGACGTGGGCAATAATGACGCGTGGGCAATAATGACGTGGTCAATATTGACGCGTGGCCAATATTGACGTGGCTATTATTGACGTGGGCAATATTGACGTGGTCAATAATGACGCGTGGCCAATAATGACGTGGCCAATAATGACGCGTGGCCAATAATGACGCGTGGCCAATAATGACGTGGCCAATAATGTTGCGTGGGCAATAATGACGTGGGCAATAATGACGCGTGGGCAATAATGACGTGGTCAATATTGACGCGTGGCCAATATTGACGTGGCCATTATTGACGTGGGCAATATTGACGTGGTCAATAATGACGCGTGGCCAATGATGACGTGGCCAATAATGACGCGGGGCCAATAATGACGTGGCCAATAATGTCGCGTGGGCAATAATGACGTGGGCAATAATGACGCGTGGGCAATAATGACGTGGGCAATAATGACGCGTGGCCAATATTGACGTGGGCAGTATCACGCGTGGCCAATATTGACGTGGTCAATAATGACGCGTGGCCAATAATGACGTGGCCAATCCACCCCGTGGTCAATCGGGATCGTGGTCAATAATGACGTGGCCAATATTGACGTGGTCAATATTGACGTGGCCAATCGGGACCGTGGCCAATATTGACGTGGGCAAACGGGACGCTCCCTGTGTGTGTGTGTGTATGTGTGTGTGTGTGTGTGTGTGTGTTGTAAACAATTTCTAACTTATTTCTACAAAAGAAATGTTTTTTGAAATATTTCTATCTTATTGTATTCAACAATATCAAATAAAAACTGACTGATACGAGTCAGCCTTCATTTGATATCGTTGAATACAATAAGATAGAAATATTTCAAAAAACATTTTTTTTGTAGAAATAAGTTAGAAAATTGTTTACAACACACACACACACACACACACACATACGCACACATATATAACGGAGAGGGTTTGGAGTCAAAAAATACTGGGGAATTGACGAACCTCAGAGTCCTGATCTCCATTACATACACACACACACACACACACACACACACACACACACACACACACAGAGACACATATGTAACGGAGAGGGTTTGGAGTCAAAAAATACTGGGGAATTGACGAACCTCAGAGTCCTGATCTCTATTACACACACACACACACACACACACACACACACACACACACACGCACGCACGCACGCACGCACGCACACGCACAAACCAAATACAAAACACAAAATCTCGTTTGTAGCCAGATAAAGAATAATTGAGTTGAAAAATGGTAATTTATCACTTTATTTATTTAAATATTTTTGCATAAACAAAGAAATTAAAAAATCGGCTCTCACGGTTTTCTTTAGAATTTATTTCCGAGTATTTCTGTCCAAGGATCATGCAAATCGGTTAAAAAATACAACCTGTAGCCTATTTTGAACAGTATATTGTTCGTTTGGACCACTGTGCGCCCTACGGGGAAAATAGGCGAGAGGCGAGAGGGGATCTTCATGGGGAACCGCGACAGACCTAGCGAGCGTAGTATTAATTTCTTATATTTTTGATTTCGTTGCGCGGCGGCCGTCTTCCGATGGAATGCGGCGAGAGAGCGAGAGAGGAGGAGAAAGAGCGACGACGATGCGGGGAAGAAGGAAGGACGCCACCGGTGTCCGGGAGAGACGAGCACGCGGCCCGCACGGGAACTCGGCGTGGCCCGGGAAAGCCACGGCCGGAGCCTAAAGCGGCGGTGCCCGCCAACACCACGACGGAACGTCCAGGAGGGCTGTGGAGGAGCCCGGATGGGATCAAACGCATCGAGGAAGGCGTCGAGTCCTCTCGCAGGGAGCGGAGGTCTCCGCGTGCGCTGCCCCGGCTCGAGAAGTGGCCCAGCGGGAGAAAGAAAATTTCGCGGGGGCCTGCGAGGCCCCCGGAAGGATTACGGCGCGCACGTCCCTGCGTACGCAAGACTGCGTGCCTTGCAGCAATTGGGTCGCGGCGCGGAAACAATGCGCATGACTGGACGGGGGGTCGCGGCGTCGATCCGGGATCAACCCCGATCCACCCCGCTTTTGCGTGCGAGCGGTCCAGGCTTACGGTTGGGGGTCGTGTCTCGAGAGACAAAAATTATCGGTGTGGCGCGTGCTGGGCCATTGCGAGAGCCAGAGGACGAGCCGAGAGACGAGGGAGGACGCCTTGGACGTTATCGGTGAGGTGGCCAGCCAAGATAACTTAGTGTGAGCGGTTACCGGCCGGCGAGGTGTTCCCGGGCCCGTTCTGCATCCGTTTTTGTGTTGGTGCGTGATTCGCGTGGGCCGCAGGGCGGTCATACGTTCGTGTCAGTAATTGGGGATATATCGGATGCAAGCGGGCGGGACGCCAAAGCGCCGAGCCACGGGGAGGACGATTGTGAGGACGCGTGGGTTCCGTCGGAGATTCCCCTCGACCGTGTACGCCGCAAAGCCCTCGCACGAGCGAGTATCGCGTCGCGAGTAGCGGGTGGACGGGACTTCCGGTTTCGCGACGGCGTGTAGTGCGGTAGCGGCCGGCGACTATTATGTGACCCCCGCGGGACACGCGGTCGCGTTCTCTAGTTGCCGGGAGTGTCGGCACGTTCGAACGTCCGAAATTCATGTGCGCGGAAGATTCCATCGTCTGTCCTTGTCGGCCGCGTGCCTACCGCGGGAGCTTCCCGCGTATCGTTAGCGTTTCTGTTTGGTTTGATTCGCGCCGGGGCGCTGCCTTGTCGGAACGCCGCCTGCCGCGTCCCGTGATATTATTGTTTCTGTCTGACTATTCATTTTAATAAAGTTCGTTACTTGTTACGTTCGGAGTCTATTTTTCTGGTGTGTCGTCCGCCACTTCGTGTTACCGCATTCGCCTGCTCCTTTACGATCTGCCCCGCCTCTCTACCGTTAGGCAGAGCTGGTCGAGATTGTCGCGCGAGGATCGAGGACCCCTTGGCGTAACGATCTTCGCGAATTGACGCGTCGTCGAGCGCGTCTGGCGCCCAACAATTCTCGTGATAACGTGTGGCCGAGATTCGAGCGCGACAAGCACGCCATCGGGGGTACCGGTTACCCTATCGGTCTCGCTGCTTTTTGCTCGCGGCTTTCCCGGTCAGGAAAAGTCGTGACAGTACATATAAAAATGTATGTATTTACATGGGCGTGCGTGTGTGTGTTCTCTCTTTTTTCTTTATATAAATAATGCTTTCCTTCTCTTTTTTCTTATGTTATACATAGTTCTAGTAAATTATTCGTTATTACTCGTATACTATATTTATTATGAGTAATTATTTAAATTATTAGAACTTTGTATAACGTACGGAAAAAAAGAAGAAAAGCATTACTTACACAAAGAAAAAAAATGAGGGAGAGATAAATAAAATTTACAAATAACACACAAACACACAGCACACATACACACACATATTTAGATACATACATCCTTTTATGTACGAACATATGAAAATACTTACTTATATGTATATATAAACATACTTATACATATAATCTAGATAATCTAAGACATTATTTTTTCCATAAATTAGTATGTAGAAATATAATATGTATATATGTATACGTATTTTTTTTAGTAGAAAAGAACATTCAAATCATGGTGGCTGTTTCTCGATTATCTGCTGAAAGAGAAGAAAAAAGAGAGAAAAAAAGAATAATAAACACAGCCATAAAAAACTTTTTCACTGTGATAATCAGTAAATATTCACTGTCTCTCAGTAATTTTCACTTTATTAATGTATAATCACTGAAAGATGAGTGTATTTATTTCACTGATTGTCAGTGAAATAAATACACTGATAACCCATAAAAAAATTATTAAATATAATTATATATGACGTCATATACAATTACATATAATTATATATGATTTATATATACTAGCATATATAATTATATACAAATTATATATGGGCATCGTATTATCAGTGCTTGAGCCTAGTTGTCCTTTTCGAGCCGATTCCCGAACGCGCCGCCTCCTATCCCCCCACTACCGCGCGCGGCCTTGACGGTAGTAATTTTAATAAATTTTGTGGTGCAGGGCACTATTTCTTATACAGAGCTGCTCCTGAGACAAAACGTACGGGCGAGATCAGCGGCTCGGCCGTCAAGGTTGCGCGCGGTAGTGGGGGCATAGGAGGCGGCACGTTCGAGAATCGGCTCGAAAAGGGCAACTAGGCTCAAGCACTGATATATAGTCATATATAGTGTTACGTCCGGTGGACTTAACATTTTCCTTCTCGTTGTCCTTGTAAAGATAATAATTAAGTAAGAGAAATCGTATTCTAACGGTCGCCGAGAGCAAGAAATGTTTGCAGAGGATCGCTCTATCGTCACGCACAAGTTCGTGAGATATAGCGACAATTTAAAATTTTATTTTTTGAGGAATAATAAATACATAAACTGAAGGAAATAGTCATCAAACAAATGCATAGTTCCCCATCTGTAAACTATTTTGAGAGCGACCGTTAGATATAATTTAATTCTTTCGGGAAGTCTGGGGCAATGTCGAGTCTAGAATAAAAAAAGAATAAATAATAACTTTATTACCGAACGTTACTCTGACAATGCCCTGGATTGGTACTCGACGCTAAGCAAAGGAAAAGGGAAATATTGAAACTCAATAAAAATTAAAATCTTCAAACAAGGAACCTCCGGAAACCATAAAAATTTATTATTCACAGCAAAAACGCTGTCCGCGCTCAATCAATAAAAGTATGTTCTCACTAAAATCCTACAGGAAGACATAAAGACCCTTTTTTTTGCTTGCTTGTTGTTTGAGTAACCTAAAGATAAGAGGAGCGAAAATTATAAACATCCCTCTCCTATACTCAAAACCAAAACCAAATCGGGCGGAGACGAGAAGAGATGGACCAATAACTGATCATCTTTACGAAATAATAATTTCGCGAGTTCCCAATAGACAAGCTCCAAATTTGGTGGGCCCACCAATCCAAGAATGACACCGCCTACACTTTAACTCTTCCCTTCGGAAAACTGAGTATAAAATCGCGATCCCAAAGACCGCGAGCAGCTTTTTCCGCTTTTTATTCTTGACCGAGTACGAGTCTAAAAATTCCGCGAGTTCACGATTTTTCACGATTGCTCGAGTGCGAGTCGGGACAAACATTGAAATGTCGAACACAAAAAAACAAACTGCAAGTGAAGTGAGTGCACTGGTGTACTTCCGTGGGTTATTACTCTCCAGTTCCACCAGCCTAGAGTCCTGACGGACTGACTTGTTCCGGCCAAGAACCGCCCGAGTATCCAGAGACCGGCACTCCGGATTACGCTCCCCTAGAGGAAACATCTCGACAAGTAGTAAGTCTCTAGACATAAATTTTTACCGGATCCCGATTTTTGTCATATAAAATCAAACTTAAAATTGTAGTGGACAATAATTTCTTCCATCATAATCGGTCGAACTTAAAAAGAAAACGGAGACGGGCGATCAGGCGGGCTTGCGCTTATCCGGACCCTACCACGCTCACTTCGCGTTCAGAGGGCTGTTCATCTTCGACGGGAAACAGGGACTTCGACCCTGCCCTTCGAGAGTCCGGCCGGGCGTTCCGGTGCGCGGATTCAGAGGCCGTCGCTCAAGAGTCCGACCGACAGTTCCGGTGCGTGGATTCAGAGGCGGTCACCGTCCAAACATCCGAAGATAGCGCCCACAACACTCGTAATTTCGCCACGATCTCGGATTCTAGCAATAAACAATTTTCTTCACTTCCTCCTCCCTCACCTCACTATTCCCCTATCAGTTCTCCCGAACCAGAAGAGATTCCTCCGCCACCTTTACCTACACCATCGCTTGAGTTTTTGGCCGAATTCCCCCTCCTACCTCCCCGTCCAAGATATTACTATTACGACGGCACCCAAACCTCCTTGTTAGAAATTTTAGAGCAGTTCCCTCTCAAATTAGATTTTTTCCTCCACCTTTTCCGAGACCTTACAATCAATCCAGAAGCATTTGATCCGGAAGTCCTTCTAGACATACTACCCGCTCTCGCTCTTAACGATCCTATTTTGGTATTTACACGTTACTTTTTCGATCCTTTTGCTATCCCCGCCGATTTTTTTTATAACTTCTTTCCCCCTTCATACACCACAGTAGAAAAGTTACATTGACATACAAATCTCCTCCCGATTTAGAAAAGAAAAGATAATTGTATTAGCTTTTTAGCCGACCTTAATAATTATTTTGTAATTATAATATCTAAATTTTTTTATTATTCTAACTATGTTAGCCGATCTTTTGAATTATTATTATTATATTTAATCTTCGATTATCTGTGATTATGTTAGCCGATCTTTCGAATTATTTTAGCCGATTTATAAACTATTATTATTATGTATGTTGTCTTATTCATTCAAATTATTATTCTGTCACCTTTTTCATTATTTAATATTAAATTTCTTATTTATAATTATGTCAATCAGCATTAAAATTATTATTGTATCCATACAAATCTACCCAATATTATACCGGCAGAATTAATAGTATTTTTATAAAACATGACTTCAGCGCTAATTCTAATGTACTAAAACGTCAAATAAATTCTTTATATGTAGTTTTAAATAATTTTTGTTAACTATTTAATTTCAAAAACCACCCCCGGATCTCCAATCCCCAATCAAAGATTGCACTAGGTCCAATCCCGAGTTAAAGTGATTCAATTCACTGACTCAAAACTTGGACCACGAGCGCATGAAACAACACAGAAACAGCGTTATAACGGGCTTGAAAGGGCACGCTGACCCATATTCTGCGTTGCAAAAAGTGCGTTCGACCCAAGGCACCTACCCTCTCTTATTGTGTGCCTACGGGAATTCTATAAGTTTGTTGCGTTCTTCCTTGCCTTACCTTCGTACCCGAAACAGATTAAATTTCTTAAGGCTGGATGTAACGCGACGCTTTCGAATATTTTCCGCGAGTGACTCAACTCCAAGTTCGGTGCGAGAATTTAAGTTCGTACCCCTCTCGTGAGTGATTCGAGTTGATAAACCATTAACAATCAAGTACGGAGTTTCATCCAAGATCCTCACGCCTATATGGAAGCCAACCGCCCTTTCCCCCGACAAACACCCTCAGAAACCCAAGGAAAAATATCCAGCCACATTTTCACTCACCCGCATATTCCACAGCGGACAACAAGTAGTAAGTCATTTACTTAGATTTTCTCTCCATTTTTCCTTTTTTTGTTCTCTCATATAATATATTGTTGTCACTTTAGTGAACAACTACCCCCGACTTAACCAATCACGGCATTAAGACGGAAACGTCGCGTCGGAGTCAAATCAGAGCGGCACGGGCCCTTCTCGACCAAGCTTACCGGGAGTTCCTAGAGTCGATACGTTCTCCGATCGCCGAGGACACTTCGAGTCCCTCTTCCCTCTCATTCTCCGATCCCCGAGGACTCACCCCGAGTTCCTCCTACCACGTATTCCCCCGTTAGTTCCCCAACATCCGAAAATGAATCGCCACCACTCTCCCCTGCATCCTCGACTTCCAGCGTAAAATTTATAAAAGAGATTCCACCTCCCCCACCGCGTTACTACTATTATAATGGCACCCAAAAATCACTCCTCGATTTAATAACCCAATTCCCACTCAAAACGGACCCCAATACTCCCTCACTACCGCGACTACGCCCTTACGTCCGACGCGATAGACCTCGATGTTTTATTTTCCGTAGTGTCGTCCCTCCTTTCGACAGATCACATCCCTGTTTTCCTTCCTTGTTACTTTGATCCTTTTATCGTCCCTAATGATATTTTTTATAATTTCTTCCCACCGTCTACGGTGACTCTGCAGGAGATCAAATAAAATGTAAATCTCCCCGACCTGCTAAGCGACAATTTGTTAACAACACTTATACATTTATATACATACATATATGAATAATTACATAAGAGCTTCGAATTCTCAGTTTTGAACCAATGTTAAAAATTTACCAAATACGCATATTTTATCTAAATTTATTACGATCTCCTGTATTCGTATTTTAAAACCTGTATTCGTTTTTCTCTCAAACAAAAAATGTATTATTAAAATAAATATTATTGTTATTTTTAAGTAATCATATTGCTCATTTAATTACAATCCTCTCCCCTCATTCCGAACAAAGATAGCACCTGGTTCGATCCCAAGTTAAAACAATTTAATTCGCTGACTCAAAATAGGACCAACTACCGCACGTCCGGGAAAACAAAGTTATAATGAGCCTATTGGCACGCTGACCCACATTTCCTGGGCATTACGAGTGCGTTCCCTTCTAAGGCGCTTTCCTTCTCTTGACCGTGCGCTTTCGAGAGTCGTGTCACGTCCTTCCCTGTCTTATCTCCATCTCCCACAAATACTTTTCTAACGCTCGATTCGATCCTAATTCTGTAAGGCTAGACGTAAAAATTCAGTTACATTTCTAATATGTTTAATTCTAAGTTTAATTCTACATTTTAAATGTTTAATTCAGTTCGTTACATTTCTAATATATCTAAGTTTAAATCTAAATTTTAATTGCTTAATTCAGTTCGAACCATTTCTAATATGCTTAAGTTAATTATAATTTTAAATGTTTAAGCCAATCCAAACCGTTACATTTAGAATGCCTCTCGAATTCTATCTATTTGATCCAGTCCGTGATAGTATATTACAAATGCATATTGTTCATTTTGGCTTCTAATATTCCATATTAAATGTGATTTAACCTCGATTTAATTGTTCTCAAATTGAATGTACCACTATCCAGTTGTAATCTCAAGATCAAATTTTCATTTGTGGATTCAACATTTTTATTGTATAATAATTAACTCATAGGGTAAATGATAATAAATACTTGTAAATTTTAAGCACAACCCCCTTTTTTTACTTCGACCTCCCTTTATCCCCGAATTATAGCAACTAAATTTGTTGACTCTAAACTTGAACCTACGAGCGCACGACTAGAAAATGTAGGGTTATAACGGGCCTATTGGCACGCTGACCTATATTTTCCGGTCATAACAAGTGCGTTTGCCCCTAAGGCACTTTTTCTTTTCGAACGTGTGCCTTCGGGAAATTGTGTCACGTTACGTTCTTCCGTCTCTTACCTCGGCATAAATATCTTTCTAACACCCGAGGTAATCCAAAAATTCTGTAAGGCTGAACGTATCAGCGTTATATTGAAATTTTGATCGACAAGAATTTGTTCCTTGAAATCACGAGAATTCGTTGGCTGTGTCAAGGCCATCAAGGAATCCATCGTGCATTAAAAATATAGAAAAAGAAGAGGCGTATTTTATTATCTACTCAGAACTAAAGGTACATAATTTTTCAATCAATAAATATTATATTTTTTATTTGGCTCTTATCTACTTATTTTAATTGCAATCTGATTAATATAACATATTTATTATCTATTAAATTAAAATTGTTTAGTGATTAGTTCTGTTGTGCCCCTCGAGGCACGGGGATCGCTGCCGTGAACTCCTCGGTGTCAGGTTCCAGAGAGATAATGCCGAGAGTTGTTTAAACACCATATATTTACTTCGAACTGAATCACAAGTCTTTGTTAATTATAAAACCCATGTTAAATTGTACAAAAAAGTGTTATAACGAGCGACTTAGATTCGTCGCTGTACGATATGCAGTTAATCCTATTCGTTATCTTTTCGCAGTGTTTATATACACCAATTTGGGGGGGGGGGTTCCCCACGGTTACTGGCGTTCGAGCAGTGCACTCGCTTCGCCAGCAATTGCTCGCTACGTACTTTCCACCAAAATTAGGAGATTTTGGGTGTTGTTTATTTGGCAACTGGATACACTGTCTGGTGACGTCCGGTGTGAAGGCCGGACGGTGTTGCAAGCGCGAGGTGTCACTTGACACCTTTACCGCTCGCGACATTCGTTGTGTGAGTGCATCACACTCACAACAGCTTGTAACTAGATTAACTCGATTAATAGAAATGCCTATTAATTGAATTAATCTAATAACGTGTTATAAATCACTACACAATTTTAATTTAGCAAGTCAATCTGACATCTAAGTTGTTGCTGCCTAAAGTCTATGGTCAACAGTCTTTATGATTTATGGACTTCCTTGTAACTGATTGTCTTTCGTTTTTCCGTTTATTGTATAGGTTAAATTATTTCATGTATTTTTCTCGAGGTCTCAATACTGTGGACAACCATATACATTTTGATTTTATGTACGCATACAAATATACGTTCCCAAATTTTTACTGTACGCTGTAACAACATTTCGATCAACGAGAATTTAATTGTTGAAATCACAAGAAGTTTATTGGCCGTATCTAGCCCATCAGGGAATCGATTATACCAAAATATAGAAAAATATAAAAATGTAGAAAAAAAGAAGAAGGCGTATTTGTGATATCTATCCAGAACTAAAGATACATCTTTTACCCAATAATTACATTCTTAGTACATTCTTTATTTTGCTTTTTATTTGTCGCTGTAAACTTTAATATTTTGTTATACAATAATAGATTTACAGATTAAAAGTCTCCGGAATTGGTTTGTTACAGAAATAAGTGTTATATCCGGCGGGGTTAGAATTGGATAATTATACATTTTTATTTTGATAATGTGTATTATATTTTTTTTAATTTGCTTGCGGTGTCATGTGAAAAGGATGGGTGGTGAAAGTAGTGATATCAATTTGAGTATGCTAGTTTAACGCTATATTGGATTTATTCTCTTCCAACTTGTACATTGTAGTCACAGCGGGAATCACGGTGCCTGATTTGAGAGGCTGGATCAATACGATGCGCGGTAAGGCCCGAGGCGCCGCAGCGGCGGTATTTAATGTTGTGTTTTGCGGAGGGGGCCCGTGGGACGTTGACTCTGGACGGGGATTCTGTGAGTTGTCACAAGGAGAAGGGTCCTGGGTGAGCAGCCGCTAGCGCTGAAAGCGGTGGAGGATTACCGAGAGCCACGGGAAGCGGAGACCTGAACACCGCGGGTCAAATTCGCCGTGTTCCGTTTAATCTCCATACAACCGCTTTAACTGCACCCTTCTTCCTGCGCGTCTAGATCGGCCCATTCTGCACGCGAAAATGCCATTTCGTTGATTAATAAAATTACTCGAGAAGAAAATTTCCAGACAATAATGCACATGTGTGTAAGTGAAGTAGGAGATCGCGAGGTCGCAGATTAATTAACGAACGATGCGGAGGTCTGGTGCTTCACGCGACGCTTAACAATTTTGTTTGAGGGACGCTGGAACGCCGAAAAAGTGAACTGGAGGGGAGCGGGAGACGTATACTTGCCACCATACACGCGGGTGGAAGCGCCTGGTTGTAGCGGCACCGAAGTGTCCGCTCCGGTACTGTCGAGAATGGCGGAACGTTTAAAAGCGCGCCGATCCCCGCACCTGCGCTAAAGTCACGAGGACTTCGCAAGGGCAGTTGACGGGGAAGAGTGTACGCCATGTAGCGTGCACCCTTCCCGCACCATTGGCTAATTGTCTCCTGCGGGATAGATCTTGACAGAGCGAGAGAGATACAGAGAGAACGCTAACCCCCGCGCGCTCGAGAGAACATTGACTCGCTCGGAGGAAACAAGATTTTACCACAGTATAGAAAAGAACAGTAGGCTCACTCTGCTGAAAATCGTCCCTTGCGCATGACTTGTGCGCATGATATGTATAACCAATAATATGGGGACAAACTATATTGTGCCCCCATCAATGGGGCCATCTTAGTGCTGGCGGCCGAAAACTTGCACCACTAATTGAAACCCGCGCATAACCAGCAATATGGCAGATCTTTTAGTTATGAGATCAAAGGCACCGACGCCGAGTAAGCCTGTTGTTCTTTCTTATACTGTGATTTTACTGCGCTCCTTGTAAGAACGCAGAGCAACGCTTCCCCTTCCCTCGCACACCGTCCGCGGAAAAAAAGAGGTGTTGAAGCACCGCCGATTACTTTAACGCACTAAAGTTCACAGAAAAAGAAGAAAAGAACTCAGGTTGAATGCTCTAGCGCTACGTCACTTTAATAATAAAAAATAATAAAAATTAAGGAGAACTCGCACCGTACAACACTTGCTTTTATCGCTCGGAGCGCACTGTCACTATCAGATGTTCGATTCTATTAATGGTACAAGAGAAAATACGATTAGTAATTTTAGCGGAGAGTTGCCACCTCGATTCCCTTATTATGAATTTGATGCCCGTCGAATATTCTATGTTCAGCTTTAAAAACGCGAAAATATTATGAATTCGAATTGCGAATATGCAAAAATATTCTAAGTTCAATCTGCGAATATTAAAAAATATTATAAATCTGAACAGCGAATATTCGAAAATATTATAAGTTCAATTTGCTTCAATAAGTTCAATATTATTGTTCAAACTGCGGAACGAGACTTACTGTATAGCGCGAATCGAGAGAGCAAAATTCCAAAATCTGCCCGAAAATCCCGGCTTATATATCAAAAAGTGAGGATGTTTGGGGGTGAAGGGCTAGGAAAGTGAGATGATACATCATTTATCATCTGTCACTCATTTTATTAATTAGTGGATTTTTTCGCTTTATATTAATTAGTAGATTTTTTCGCTTAATTTTATAATCGTGGGATGACTCTTTGTGAGTTTATTCACAATTTTTGTCCACACGGCGCGTACATATCGCCTGCATCTTTTAACCGCGCGCATTCTTAATTGTATTTTTTCATGCTGGGTTTCGTGCGTATACCGCGGCCCGCATGAAGTTATCACGCGTTCAAACGCGTGATCGTTATTTGTTTAACGCAATTTTTCGCTGTTTTAAACGCCTCGGGGATGGCTTCCTGTTTCCAGGTGCTGCTGTTACGGCCCCCGAAGAGCTGAGTATTTTAACGGCAACGGCCTTCCACTCCTTTTCGGCTAATTATCTATTATAATTAGTAAGGCGTTCTTCGCCAATACCGTTAACCGTGGGAGGAGTGGAAAGCTACCGCCGAGCTCGCGGAGATCTGGAGATTATCTTTGTCGTGTTCATTTTGCAATTTTTAACGTGATTTGTTAATGACGCAAATTAATTGCTGCTGTCGGAAGAAGCCGTGCTCGCAACGCGTGAGGTAGCGGTGCCGACAGCGAGCACGCGCGCGTTTGGCAACGCGTGCTCGCGGTGTGACTATTCATGACAATAGCGATAATAATCGCCAGGACGTAACACTCCCTTTCTCAAGATTGGAGCGTCGATTTTTAACAGATGTGACGCTGAGTTTTTGTGAAACAACAATTGAAAGTTCTTATAACTAATAACGCGAGGTGCTGAGTTCTTACAGAGTTAAGATGTAATTTTACAATATTTTAAACGCATAGTAGCTTTAAACCCATTTTTAACATAATCGATTATAACAATAGTAATAATACGCATTATAATTTTTAGCAACGTCTTAAACAAACACAACCTTAAGAACATGGTTAAACTCGTTTAACTTTAACAATATTTGTAGCGCAATTGATAATATTATAATGGTATGTGTATTTTAGATTCTATAAGCATTCATTATTAATAGTAGTATTAAGGTAGTACTACAAGAATTATGAATTAAGTTTAAGCGCATATGTGTACAAAAAAACCCTTCTTTTCTATTAAAGGAATTTTATATATATATACATTTTTTGCGTTAGTGTTTGTGTGTGTGTGTGTGTGTGTGTGTGTGTGTGTGTGTGTGTGTGTGTGTGTGTGTGTGTGTGTGTATCTTAACAGAATCGAGCGATATAATGGCACAGTTTTAAGAATACGGTTAACCGTATTTAACTTGACAACACTTTTAACACAATTTTAGATGTTAACAAATATTAATGATGGTATATAGCAATAGTATTAATAATATGATATTAGAAAATTTTATAGAATGTCATTATATACATGCACGATTAATAAAAAAAATTTTTTTTCTTTTTGACTGGCGACGAAGTTACACGCATTTTGCTAAGCGTGAAGTTCATCGCGATCATATTATTTGAAAAAGAGTTAACCAAGCGGATCGGGATAAGATTTACAAGAGAAAAGAAATACAGCTGTCCTTAACGAAGAATAGCTCCTCCCGGCTCATGGTCGTAGGCCCTTTTGAGTCGATTAGGGTGCACTATGCGATTGCGGTCTCTTTTTAATTTGATTTTAATGTTACCGTGATCGACTATTTTAACGATTCGATATAGTCCTGTATATTCTGATTTTATTTTATTAGCGAATTTTTCGGTTTTAGCCTCGTTTAGTAAGAAAACGTTATCGCCGATAATAAAAGCCTCTGGGTTAATTTTATTATCATAGCGTATTTTTTATTTTTTTTTAGCATTTTGCAAATTAAATTTAGCAATGTTTTGCAAGTTTGCGATTGTTACAAATAAATTTCTTAAGTGATCCCTGTAGGTTTCCAACTTTTCCTCTCGAATAATTCTGGAAGGAATTCTAGCAGGTGTTCCAAAAACGAGTTTGTGCGAAATAAATCCGGTACTTTCGTGAACTGTTATAAGAGAAACAGCATCTCTCTGTTAGTTCGTCCCAATTTCCTTTTCTGTCGACAAAGCATTTTAAATATTCCATGAAGACGTGGTGTGAGCGCTCCAGCGATCCGTTTGACTGTGGGTGAAAAGCAGTTGTCCGAAAATGTTTTATTCGGAACTTCTTAGTAATAGTACGCATTAGTTGACTCGGTAAAGTTTGTGCCCTGAGTCAGTATGCTCCTTGGGCATCCGAATCGACAAATGAAATAATTTCTGAATGCTATCGCAGTGGTTTCTGCTTTGCAGTCGCTAATTGGGGCGTATATACTTCCAAGAAAGTACTTTATTAGAATACCTTGCATTGTAAGAAGATATGTTTCCGCGGAGTGTGGCCCTCAAAGGGCCAATGATATCGAGTGCGACCTTGTCGAAAGCGCGGTCTGAAGTATCCGTAAATGTCATACTTTCGTAATTGACAGATACGACATTGTCTGATGAAGTTCTGTATCTGCTGCTTGAGATTACTCCACGTGTAACGTTTGTTGATTCGTCGATACGTTTTAGTTCGCCCTTATATTTGCCGGTGACTGACTCGTGGTTTTCTATAATTATTTCGTGGCAATCTTCTATTGGAGGGGTTATAGCTGTTCCATTACATATCGTTATCTTACGTCCTTGAAAGCTGATCCTTAAGAAGTATCGAATATCGTTTTATTTTGAACCTTTCCGTTTTGCTTAAAGAGTGTAGATTTAATTAATTAATTACATCGAGTAGTGATGCGAAACATTCTTTTATAAAGTATTGTTCGTCAATTTTACAGCCCTGCCTTTCTTTTACAGGTAATACAATTATGTATAGTTGTGAAGCGAAGAAGGAAATACGCGTGCTCTTCCGATCATTAGATTCAGTGGAGGCAATTTTTCTGCTATGGAAAGCTCGTGGGGTCCGCTGTCGAGCGGCTGTTGGTTTCCAGTCACCATAACGACTATGTTATCTCGTTGTTGCGGCAGTGGCGTATTTACTTCCTTAAATTTACTTCCTTTAATCCATCTATTTGTATTTTCGAAGCGGTTGTTGTTTCCTTGCTCGTTGAATTCCTCTACTGTAGGCTTTTCGAAGCTCGAATCTTCTTCTGCGTCATCCGAGAGTGCAGTGTCCGTGCTTTCGTCTTCTGAGGTTGGTGAAATTCTAATGATTCCAAATTTGCGGATCGAGTTTCTTCTGGGATAACTGTTGTGTCTTGCCTGTCATTGAGGGGGATAAGGAGAGAAAGAGAGAATTCTCAGAGATTTTAGAGGTGCATTGGTAGAGAGTGACTCCTCCTCAACCAAGTGGCGCCCCAAGTGAAGCTCGAATCTTCTTCTGCGTCATCCGAGAGTGCGGTGTCCGTGCTTTCGTCTTCTGAAGTTGATGAAATTCTAATGATTCCAAATTTGCGGATCGAGTTTCTTCTGGGATAACTGTTGTGTCTTGCCTGTCATTGAGGGGGATAAGGAGAGAGAGAGAGAATTCTCAGAGATTTTAGAGGTGCATTGGTAGAGAGTGACTCCTCCTCAACCAAGTGGCGCCCCAAGTGAAGCCGTTTAAGCGGTTGTTTATCATCATCGGATTCGGAGATAGGATGATCTTGATTAAGAAAAAATTGTAGCGATTCGAGAGGAGGTTTTTTGTGGATTATTAGAATAGATAGGTGAGGTGGATTTTGGGACAAGGCGTCGGCGTTACAATTGTTCAGTCCAGCTTTGTAGACGATTTTGTCGTATTCTTCTAGTTTTAGTCGCCAGTTCGAAATGGCGAAGTAGGATCCTTTACATGATGTAGCCATACTAACGATTAATGGTCTGTTACCAGTGCGAATGGGTGACCATACAAATATGGTCTGAACTAGTTGGTGCAATATAGCGAAGAGCTCTTTTCCAATCGTTGAATAGTTTTTCTCAGCTGTATTCAAAACTCAAGATGCGTATTCAATCCCGAGATCTTGTCCGATAGTACCTTAGCTTAATATTCAGCCAATGGCGTATTCCGAGGCATTTGTAGTGAATACGAATTCGTCTTCAAAATTCGGATATTGCAGGATCGGTTCCTTGCACAGCAGTGCCTGAAGAGAGTCGAATGCAGTTGGTGTTTCTTCGTTCCATAGGAAGATTACTTTTTTTTTCGTTAAATTTGATAGTGGCCTGGAAATTTTGCAAAAATTTGGGATGGAACGCCAATAATATCTTGCGAGTCTGAGAAATTGGCAAACGTTTTTCAAGCACTGAAGTGGTGGGAACTTTCTCACTGCGGCAATTTTCTGAGAATCGAGACGCACGCTGTCTTCTCCAATGATATGTCCCAAATAAGTAATCCCTTGGTGCAAAAATTCACACTTATGTGATTGCAACATCAAATTGGCACCTCTTAATCGTTGCATCAACTTTGTGATTTTGACATCGTGTTCTCTTAGAGAACTAGCGTATATGATGATGTCGTCCATATACACAAATAATTCCGTACCTTGTAAGCCGGACAACGTTTGGTCCATCAGGCGTTGAAAAGTAGGTGCATTCTTTAGATCGAATGGTATCCTATTGAACTGAAAATTCCCATAAGACGTAGAGAAGGCTGTCTTGTGTGCATCTTTAGAGTCCATCGGAATTAAGTGAAATCCGCTCGCTAGGTCTAACAGAGAGAAGTATTTTGTTCCGCTGAGTTGATCCAGTATGTCGCAAATGTTTGATAGAGGATAAACATCCCCCACAATTTTCTCGTTCAGCTTCCTGTAGTCGATAACTATTCTCCAGCTTTAATTTCCTTGGGAGTCTGGCTTTATCGGTACCATCCATACGGGAGAGTTGTATGGAGATACCGATGGGGTGATAATGTCTTTGTCAGTTAATTCTTGCACCTGACAAGTTATTTTCTCTTGATGCACAGACGGAAAACGATATTGCTTGCTGTATATAGGGATATCGTCTGAGGTAACAATCTTATGCGCTTGCAAGTGACTTTGACTTATCCATGAAGTATGTAAAATCTATTGTTGTGTACTTTTACTGGGGCTATAACGCTTTCTTCTTCAGGTTTAGATAAATGTTCTAATCGCAGTAATTGAAATTGCAGATATTCGATCGCAGTTGAGTAATTTAATATCTTTTATTTTTTGAGACGCAAAATAATCTTGTTGTTTTATGTGACGCGTTATGCTCGATCGTACTTATGGACGCATGGTTTATTTTAACTTTTTTTATACGCATACAGTTTATTTCAGATATCGACGCTAAGAATGAAATTAGAGTAACGCGCGAGTTCCGTATGAGAGGACTATGTCCTTTGAGATACTTAGGAGGGAATGGTGAAGTTTGATCGATGAAAATTTAGTACAAGTGGCGACCGATGAATAGAAAGATCCTTCAGAGAATCTGAATTAAAAAGGAAACTAACGCAATTAGAAGATTCAGCGAGACTTAGTGTTTTAGCATTCGTAAATACATTTATTTCATTAGTAACGCGTCGATATAATTTGTCAGCTTTTTGGTGCGTCGGAGAAATGGCATTCTTTGTGCAGATCGGGATTATTTTTCATTTTACTAGTATATGAGTATTCGTTATTAACGGTGCAGACTAGCGATTTAAATTCAATAGAGCGGTCGGTGTCGAGTAAGCTGTTATCAGTTTCTACTAATTCGATAAGCGAATTTGTGGCGTACTGCGTATCAGATTTTTCAAGAGGTCCAGGAGGTGGATAAATAGGATTGTGTTGAGTCGGGAGATTGACTTCGTGATAATTGTCAAAATGGTATGGAAGCTTCCAAAGCGTACTTGAGACTTCGGCAATTTTAAGGAGGTAGATATAAATTTCGACTTCGTAATCGAGAATATTAATGATTCTAGTACAAGCTTTATTGTTTTTATAGGTTACGAGAGAGTCGCTATCGAGGACTCCATGGCGTGTAAGCGCGGAAGGTACTACCCAGTTTTTATTTCACGATTAGAAACGTGAACTGCGAAGCCGAGATTAATACGCGGTGGTATTATCACCGATTCTGTTTCCTGAAAGGGGAAAGCGTGGTTACGCCAGGTGACGTTATTACTTCCGTAATTTATACAAGCGTTATGCTCTGTGAAAAATCGATCTCAGTACATCTTGTGGTATTATAGAGAAATTATTCGATACGATATGGAAGACCACTAAGACATCAACTACGCGAGCCCTTAGGGAACCCAGGGTGTTAACGGTATCTTCAGTAATCCCGGTAACTGAAAGTATATCGTTACGATTTATGTTAATATTTGGCTTAATGCAGCCCTTTTTTAGAATATTAGGCTGTGCCCTTGTGTCGAACATAAATGCTACTGGTTCGCGGAAATTTGCAGATTCGAGCTCGACGACGGGTATATTTCCGTTATCTCTTTGGAGTACATGGACGGACCTGGTATGCTCTTTACGTACGGGACAAGTGTTCTTTAAGCCTCGGTGTGTCCCTTTGGCCGAGACCTCCCTGTAGTTTCCCGGTTTTTGAGGGGTAATATTTTCTTTATCGATCCCTGCGCGGTTATAGTTATTAGAGTAATTTTTTCGCGATATTGTGGCTTACGACATCCATTAACTATATGCCCGAAATTTTTGCAATAGCTGCATATCTTACGTCCGCCGCCATTGTCTGTATTTTTGGTGAGGCGTGTATTACTTCTGGAGAAGGTCGAAGGAGAATTAAAAGTGTCGCGTTGAAATATTTTAACTGATGGTTGCGCGGCGGTTGCATTGGCACGCGGGTTACGCGAGTTTCTATAACGCGCCTTCTCTCTTTCGAGGCGTTTGTGATTACGGCTTTAAAGCACGCTTCTGAAAAATTATTATATTCTTCGGCTTTTAACTCTAAGCTGTATTCGCGGGGAGTTCCTCGTAAAACGCTTCCAACGCGTACGAATCTATAGATTTTATTTCAGTCTTGTTTAATAGACGGTTAATCGTAATCTGATCACTCTCAATAATTGTGGTTTTTAAATCTTTAATGCGACCGATATAATCTACATGCTCTTTTGGCTTTTTGCAGGCGATGCTGAGCTATTTGCAATAATAATTTGCACTTCTGCCTGGCCCGAAGACTCTTTTTAAAGCGTCGAGCAACTTGTCGATGGTAAAGTCCTCAACTGCTAAATATGCGTGGTGCGATAATTTATTACGTAGCATTTGTACGAAGAGAGCTTCGTTGACTAACGGGATTGACTCTTTCGCTCTTTTGCAGGCTCGAGCAAACTGCCACACGAATATGTTGTGCCCGTCATATTTAGGAACTATCTCGAGCGCGTCGCGGATATATAATTTCGGATAGGTTGACATGCTAGAGAATTCCGAAGCGTCGCGAGCGGGTTGCGCAGAAGAATATGCGGTAGTCGAAGGCGTTGGAAAATTCAGTGGCGCGATTCTACTGTG
Organism: Monomorium pharaonis; assembly: GCF_013373865.1. Taxonomy (NCBI): domain Eukaryota; kingdom Metazoa; phylum Arthropoda; class Insecta; order Hymenoptera; family Formicidae; genus Monomorium; species Monomorium pharaonis. The sequence goes on along the minus strand of NC_050467.1, from coordinate 32,066,427 downwards.
CGAGTTGCTAGGAGTGGATGCGGCAAACGCTGCGGCTTGATTGAGGGATAAAACGTTATTGATAGCTTGCAGCATAGTTTCGAGGAGCTTGTTGCGTCAAATAATTCTATTCCTTTTTCTGTTACCTATTTAATAGGATTTTCAAAGTTAGATTGCTCATCGGCCCTTGCATCTGAGGGTCCGGCGTACTACGATCCGATTCGTCGTCCATTTTTTCTATGTTACTCATTTTTTTAGTCAATAATTAATAATTATCGTAAATCTATAAGATACGGAGAAATTATCGAATGATTTATCCTTTTATATTTTAGTTAGGTTAGGTTAGACCTTTTAGATATTCAGATTTTTGGTATTCAGATATTGGTATCAAAGATTTTTAATAAACGGTTCTAAATAGTTTTTTAATATGGACATTTAATTCGCGTATGCACCTTTATCTTTTTCTTTGATTAACGCGGCGATTGGCAGACATTGTGGTGCAAGTAATTGACATTTTAAATCAACTGCAACTGACGAAAATAAAAGTATGTTCAAGGGAGTGAGATACGTCGGCATTGACCAGTTATTAGCTGCGAATATTTGGGTTAAGATAATCATTATATTTTAGTTACATCATCAGGTGATAGTACACGTAAAATCGCGTAATGTTCGCTCATCATGCGATAAAGTTAGAGAGGCTCTAAATTGTATTTAAGTGTTGTGTTTATTGTAAGAGAAGGAAAGAAACGAGCCATGTTTTAAAGACTATTGAATTATTATATTAGGACGGTTATCTCTTTAATAGGTAATAGATGGGTTCCGCTAGTTCCTCGAACTCTATATTATTACGCGATAAGTAATCCAAAAACGAAGAGAAAAGTTGGTTGCAGGGGGGACACTCAGACGCGCGACGAACGAGAGTAAGTGACTTACCGCAGAAATCACACGAACAAGTGCTATTAGACCCTGTTATTAATATGTGGTGAACGGAAAATTGAGGTTTTAAGTTAGCGAGATTGACGCAATTTAAACATATGTTAATGTCAGGATCACCGTTGTGATAATTGATGATAGTGGTACAACGCGCAAGTGACGAACGGTGCGCGAAAACATATATATTTTAATACGTTGAAATCCTTTGTCGCCTCAGGAATGCAGTGAGAAGAAAACATCCAAAAAATAACCATAAAACAGAGAATTTTGATGTACAGGAAAGGACAATAATTCGCGAGCGCTGAGGAAGTCATTGCAAACACAACGAGAGCATTCTAAAAGATATTGGAAAATAGTTTCCAAGAATGCTTCCAACACTCTTAGGAAAATCTACTTTAAATAAAGTTACAGTTTTTAAAAGTAACCTTATAAATTTAAAAGTTTACTGAAAAAATTTTTAGGTAATCTGAAGTATATAAAAGATTACTCTAAAGTAATTTAAAGAATTTTAAAGTATGTGAGATTAATTTTAAAAGAATTTTAGAAGAATCAACGATTTTAAGAACTGACTTTAAGAAGGCCTAAAGGATGGAAAAGTATTTTTTAAGTAATCTTAATAAATCTGAAATGATTCTATAGTAATTCTAAACTTTAAAGTTTTTTTATAATACTTGACCTTCAGTTTAAAGTTCTATGGAAATAAACTTTATAGAACATCCATTTTATGCTTAGTTTTAAATTTTTAATTAACTTTTAATGTTATCCTTTTTATTAAGGAAGCAATATTACATAGAATTATAATTTATATATAGAATTGCAATTAGTAATTCAGATAAAATTGCTTATATAAGGAAAATCTATTACACGGATTATAAGAACATTTTATAATATATTTTAGATTTTTCGTACATACTTTTTAATAAAAGTGTACATATTTTAATTTTAAACTAATTTAACATTGCGCTAATCACTTAATAAGACAAACCAAATAAATTGACATATACTGTTCGACAATGATTCGTTCCTAGCGACCCTTCACGGAGTAAGCACCATCACTACTTCTTACGTTTTTTTTTAATTGCTCCGCGAGGTATGCCCAGGAATAAATCATTTTCGGGCAATGTACATAACAATTTAGACATTTTACTTATGTTGCTCTCCTTACCAAGTTTTTCTTGGTAAGATTTTCAGGAGCAGGCAGAATCATTAACAATGGAACAAAATAGCAGCAGCAAAGAAAAAGCAGATGCTTCTTTTTTGCTACGTGAAATAGCAGCACAAATAAGTAATCCACAACAACAGGAAGTTTTACAACAAATCATACAATTAATTAAATAAAAATAAAATAAAAATTTACATATATGTTTTGTTCGAAATTCAGTATATATTGAGCTTGCGCCGTCGCGTCAGGTGACAGCATCTATCGAGTTAGGCTCACCCAGATGGAGCGCCGCGCTAACGTACCTCGCGCATGCGTCGGCTCGTCTCTTGTTTCACTTCGGTACGTGTGCTCTATGGCGACGTTTTACGTTTTCTATCGTGCGACCGTTTCGACATATTTTAAGCTCGATTTTACTCGTGGGATCTTCGAATACTTATTCAGAGACTGCTCAACGGAAGGACTCATCTAATAATAAAGAGAGACTCACTATCATCGCTCGGGTACATCATCAACGAGAGACTCACGCTCACTACGCTATGTGCACGCCGGTGTCGCGTGATAACCGCTCACGGGCATCCTCATCATCACCGTGCACCGGTAACAGATTAAAATAATCTCTCACAATTTTATGTGTTTAACAAATGATTTGACATTTACATTTATACTTTCATCTTAATTTGAACATTCTATTTATGTTGCTCTCCTTTTTAACACTATATTTACCAGTTTTATTACCACTATATTTACAAGTTTTTCTTAGTCTCCTTCCAGTGAATTGACTAATGGAATAACATATGCAGTATTATTATATGAAATATAAACACATTTTGATATTATGCTCTGAGGCAAATGACATATTTTTCGACCACTTTTACGACATACATGAACAATGCTATTGGATAATATGTTAATCATATGTTGATCAATTAGGCGAAGCACGATATTTTTCAGTATGCGACTTGGCTTCAGGATTCCACCAGATAAAGATCCCGCGGACAGCCATAAAACTGCGTTCACAACGCCATTTGGACGTTACGAATTTGATCGAATGTCATTTGGATTAAAAAACGCCCTCGCTACGTTTCAGCGATTAATGGACGTAGTATTATCTGGATTGCAAGGCAGAGAGCTATTCATTTATATGGACGATATTGTTATATATGCTACTTCATTGAAAGAACACGAAAGAAAATATAAATTACTAATAAATCGACTTCGCGAAGCCAACCTAAAATTGCAACCAGATAAATGCGAATTTTTGAAAAGCGAAGTTACATATCTCGGACACATAATTAGTAAAGACGGAGTGAAGCCGGATCCGAAAAAATTAGAAGCCGTTAGACTATTCCTGAAACCGAAAAACTCGAAAAATATTAAACAATTTCTGGGATTAACAGAATATTACGGGTGATTTATATCTAATTTTTTGAAATTAACCAAACGATTAACAAACTTATTAAAAAACGACACTCGTTTTGAATGGACACTGCTCAAGAGGAATTATTTGAAACATTAAAAGGGAAACTATGTGAAGAATCAGTATTGCAATACCCTAACTTTTCCAAACCTTTTATTTTAACTACCGATGCATCTGGCATAGCGGTAGAAGGAATCCTTTCTCAAGAGGAAATAAATCAAGACCAACCAATAGCCTACGCGTCGCGAATCTTAACCGACAATAAAGTAAAATGCGATACATATGAGAAAGAAGCTTTGGCAATAATATATTGTATCAAACATTTTCGACCGTATCTATATGGAAGGAAATTCACTCTAGTTACAGATCACAAGCCGCTATTGTAATTTAAAAACGCACAAGATGCTAATATGCGAATACTCTGTTGGAGATTAAAATTAGCAGAATATGATTACGACGTGGTATGTAAAGCAGGCAAAACAAACGTTAACGCTGACGCCTTGTCGAGAAATCCTGTGGAATATGATGAATCAAATTGCAATATCATTAATTACAGCAAAAAACTCGATCCAAATAATCCAATAGACGCAGAATTAATTTCGAAAATGTTAGATGAAAGTGATGAAGAAGAGGACGAAAATTTCGAATTCTATCTTTCAGACGATGAAAGGATTGACGAGTTACTACCTGAGGGCGACCCGTCCGACGGAAGCAATGACTCAATACCATTTACACGCAAAGTAGAACGAATCACTTAGCCAACAAATCGAAGAAAAAACACTGATTCATGATCCTCCTAATAATAATAGAATGCAAACTTGTAGTCAGACAAGGAATAAAAATGCACAACAAATAAAAATACCCGAGCATACGAATGGGGAAGATGCAGACGATATTATAGAAGCGGATGATAAAAATAATCCGCCAGACAAAATTGATGACGAAAACGATAAAGAATCGGACGACGAAGATCGAAATCTATATTCAGACAAATTACAAAGAAAAACTACCACTAAAAACAATATAATCGAAACGCGTGACTTATTATTTTTGCGAAAAGATAACGTTGCGTATTTTGTCGACACTAACAGAAGACCGTTAGATTCAGGCTCGCAAAAATTATTTGAGCAAAATAAAATTCCAAATTTAATCGATCTTACTGTAGCCCAAGCTAAAGCCGTGAAATATAAAAAATATTTCCACATTGTCTTGCCGATCAGTGAAGGACAGGGAGAAGGTCCAACGATCACTTTAATTCAAATCACAACAGTGATGAAAGATTTGCAAAAAATTGTTAACAATTTAAATTTTGAAACACTTAGCATTGCTAAAATAGATTTTGTGAATAACGTACCTTAGCACGATATTAAATCTGTACTACAATTAGCATTTGTTGATTCTATCACTAAATTAATAATATGTAACTCATAAAATATCCGCCTAAGGATCTCCGATCTATAATAATCGGTATGTTGTGAGTGTTGCTCTGAACGAGAGTCTTCCCGTAATAGTTCCGGGATTCGTCCTGCCTTAGGGGTTAAGACCTACTCGCGATAAGACTGGTAGTAAACCGACGTAGCTCGGACGTTGTTAAATTACCCTCCGCTCGGTCACGGCGTAGTCGCGCTTATATATGATGGCTTCGTAGCGCAATTTTGGAGCCAGTGACCGGGCGTCGGTGGCTTCCGTGAGGCTAAGCGTTTCGACATTGGAACGCGGTAGCTTTGCGGTGTTAAATTGTGCAGTGTAGGGCCTTATTTCTAGGGCGATACGGAACTGCTTCCGAGCGGTTCCGTATCGTGATGTTGTAAGCTTACGGAATTTGCTTGGGACTTCCATGAACGCGGCGAATTCCTGTGTGTCTTTCGAAAGAGGTGCTTCTCGCAACGTCTTTCGAAAGATGACGCGTTTCACAATATTAATTATACTTATAATTATAATAATGTATTAGTTGTAAATTTGCTTACAACAGGTGAATTGCATTGTTCGCCTACGGGAGGACACCGAGGCGTTACGAAAACATACCATAGAATTAAACATAAATATTATTGAGAAAACCTGAGGGCAGAAATTTAACAATATATACAGCAATGTCTGCAATGTCAGTTAAAAAAATTAGTTCGCGTAAAAACTAAACAACCTATGATTATTACCGACATACTCAGATCTTCTTTTGATAAAGTGGCAATGGACATTGTCGGGCCTTTACCTAAAACCGAGAGAGGCAACGAATACATTTTGACATTGCAAGATGACTAAATATAGCATGGGTATACCTTTACCCTGACCAGACTTCGGAGACAATAGCAGAGGCTTTCGTGAACAAATTTATTTGCGTGCTAGGAGCACCTAAAGCAGTATTAACAGATCAGGGCAGAAACTTTATTAGCGACTTAATGAAGAAGGTAGCTAAAATATTTCAAATTCCGCACTACAGTTTTTCACCCTCAGTCTAATGGATCTTTAGGAATGGATCACATCATGCTTTAGGGGAATATTTAAAACAATACGCCACTGATCGACAACAATGAGACAATCGGTCTAGCAATGTTTAATTATAATATCTGCATACATGAAGCTACCAAACATACTCCATATGAATTAGTTTTTGGATAAATAGCAAGAATCCCTTGTAACGAACTTTCACTTCTTGAAGATAGCTTAGCCACTTATGACGACTACTTAATAGAGCTCGTCACGCAGCTCCACGCTATACAAACAAATGCTATCGACATAAAAATATCATCGAGGCAAAAACCAAGTCGAAGGAATATTAATAAAAACAAAAGAATTAATCCTCAAATCTTTAAACCTGGAGACCAGGTATTTTTATTAAAGGATCTAAATCTGGCAAATACGGAGATCAATAACCCATGAAGTTTTACAGTGTTACGTCTAGACTTCACGTTTTATTATCCGCTGATCTTTTAGAAATAAGCAAGCTAGATGTTATATCTGATATATTATATTTGGTACATTAATATTAGTCACTTATGAATTAATTTACTTATTACAATTATAAAATTTTACACTATATTTTAATTTTTATTCTACTATTTCTTACTACAATTAATTAGCAAAATTTTATTTTTTTCTGAATATAACATGAAATGAAACAAATGATTATTTTATATATAAACTTTTTTCCAAAATAAGTTTATGCTAATTTATTTCTTTATATTTATGTTTCATAACGATAGATGCATGAATTATGAAGTACAGTACCGTTCTTTAATATAATATTAGATACCATAGAAAAAGATATGAGGACGTATACATACCGACTATGCACACAAATTTTGTCTAAAATATTTCCCATAAAACAGGCAGCATATAAAAAATGTAGCATAATTGATTGCGAAACAAGCGTGAGTCATTTAATTAATATGCTATTTGACAAATCTTTTAGCTTGGAAGAAGTATCTTCTTGCAATAAAGGTTGTCCATTACGTCAGAAACAACTAATTGTAATCTAGATAGAGAGCGATGTTTTATCTAATGCCGAATTATTTAAAGACGTAATAAAACTGCATGTTATGCTACCTGGAGGAATACAATGTTGCAAATGTAAATTAAATTTACTTTTAATGTACAAAATATTGAAATTTTATGTACATGTGTTTGAAAAAAAAACAAAATTTTGACAAGAAAAGGGAAAATCCAAATATTATGTTTTTCGTTGTATTGTTACGTCCGGCGGGATTAGGCTCGCGAAGGAGTTGATTCTGGAAACTATGCCGAGTTTCCAGAATGTGTGAATGAATACATGCATGTAGAAGATGTAATTTAAAAGTAATGGGTCCAGAATATGCTCGTCGTAACTATCGGCTGTGTTGCGTCCAGGGGACTTCACTTTTATTGCCCGCTGACCTTTCTCAGAGATAAGTAAACCAAACGGAATTCTGAGACTTATCTGCGGTCAAGTGTCGCGAGAAAGAAAAATTAAATAAATATCTGCACCGCGAGGGCGTCTGGTGATTCTTCCCATAATCAGAGGGACCCAAGACATTAAAAGCCCATAAAATCCGGTAGGGATTAGGCCCCGGCGAAGTTAAAATTCAAATATTTACCCTTAACGGACTAAGGGCACTTATAGAATTCTTTTACGACCGCAGATAAGTGCCAGATGGAAAGTTAGATTACTCGAAAAAGGGCAAGGGCACATTTGGTTTTAAGGGTAAAAACACTTTTTTTTTTACGGGCGAAATGATATCGAAAGAGAGCCAGACCACCTCGAAATGTCAAAAGGCTATAAAATTTTTCTTTTCAAAACCAGATGCGCCTGTCACCCCTGGGAAAATGCGCAGGCCGGGAAACATAAAGTTTCCTCTCCCTATTTAAGATAAGAATATCTGAAAACCTCCCCCACCTATCAGATTTAAAAAAGTTAAGCGGAGGGAACCAACGAACCAATAGCCGAAAGGCCTAATGAACACCACCCCAAGACCAAACAACCACCCATCCAATAAAAACCTTAAAATTTAGTTCCCACGCATTCCCGCCAATTAACATCCCCGAAACACCCACGCTCAAATTCTACCTTTTGGGGAGAGTGCTATATAAGCCTGCACTCCGAAAAGTCAGCAAGTTCCTGTCTTGGTTACTGTTAGACACGCTTTCCTGTCTCAGTTACTGTTCGGTCATAGTCTCTGCCACTATTTCGCTCGTCGATTAGTCAGTTCTTTTCTCGTCGCCGTCACAGTGGCTGTCGTGTTCTGCTAACACTGTTTTTCGTTCTTTCGGATCCCATCAAAAGTATTAAAACTGTTCTAACGTCGTGCTGAGTGTCCAAGTGATAGAGTGATAGTGCTCAAAATTGACAGTCTCAGCACTGAAAATCCGGTGGAACCGCATTCGAGGTCCGACGAGTCAGCCAGGGAACCCGATCACCTCGAGATTGGCGATCCAACCGACCACCCCGCCTTCTCACTCAAGGTTCTTGCTAGCCCAACAAGTAGTAAGTCCTCAAACTCAAATTTCTTTCGGGTCTCGTTTTTTTTCCTTTTTTTTACTAGACAAATAATTACAACTTATAGTGGAAAGAAATTTCTTTCATCGGAATCGGTCAAATTACAAACGGTCTCGGAGGAGGGCAATCAGACGGGCTCTCGCGCAAAAACTAAACGAGACATCGCGTTCATCGGTTCCGGGGCGAGACCGGTTCACCGATCCCGATCTTCGAGAATCCGACCAGGCGTCCGGATCCCGACCTCACCATCCAGGAGTCCGGCCGAGTGTCCCGGTTCGCGGATTCCGAGCCAGCCGCTCGAGAGTCCGGCCAAGGGCCCCGGTACGCGGATTCCGCGGTAGATCTTCGGGAGTCCGACCAGGCGTCTCGGCTAACGGGTTCCGAGCCAGCTACTAGGGGGTCCGGTCACCCGCATAACGCGGATACTGCCCCTGGAACTCGCGAACCCCGAATACAATCAGCGAATTCACCCCCGCGAAACATAATACCTCCCTCACTTTCGTCCCCCTTTCTTCAAGTCCCTTTTCCTTCATACTCTCCGATCACCTCCCCAGAACCTGAGGAAATTTCACCCCCACCTTCCCCTGCACCATCCATAGAATTTATCGACGAACTTGAGCGAGTCCCACCCCGGCCGCGCTACTATCATTACAATGGGACTCAAACATCTCTCATTGAATTGTTAGAGCAGTTTCCGGTTAAAGTAGACCCCCTATTTCAATCTCTCCGCGATTTCACTATTAATCCAAACGGTCTAGATCTAGAAGTTCTATTGGACATTTTACCTGCACTCGCTCCCACAGATCCTATTCTCGTGTTTACTTTTCACTATTACGATCTTTTTGCCGTACCCTCAGATTTCTTTTACAACTTCTTCCCCCCTTCCACCACTATTATAACGGAGATAGTATAAATAATATATATATATATATAGCCTAAATCATGTCCAAATTATGTTAGTTAATTACAGTTATCATATTTTAATTTACTATCGTGTAAGGTCACTAGCATTGTACAAAACAAATAAACAAAGTGTAACAAACATGTACATACTATCAAACCCTATAAACTTAATACCACAATCTGATTTAAATTGTAGTCCTTTACACCGGATGCTATAATAAATAAACACTGTCTTTCAATTTTATTTTTTTTTTGTTTATAAACCTTGCATTGTAACTTCATGACCAGTACTACGTTAAAATAAATGCAATCGCTAAGATTATTATTGTATACTATTCATTTTAGACTGAGTGTTAGAATAAATATGAACTAAATTCTAAAATCTTCTTATTTATTTATTAGTCAACCTACCCTCATTCCCCCGACTAAAGACTGCATCGGGTCCGATCCCGAGTTAAAACAATTAAATTTGTTGACTCGAAACCAGGACCAACGGACGCACAGCTCAGAGATAGGGGTTATAGTGAGCCTACCGGCACACTGACCCACATTTCTGGCAATAAAGAGTGCGTTCGCCCCTAAGGCACTTGTCTATTTCCCAAGCCTGTGCCTTCGGGAGTCGTGTCATGTTACGTTCTTCCTTCTTTATCTACCATACCTAACCAATCTCCCGAACCTAGCCAAAAATCCATAAACCTGGACGTAACAACTGTGTCACTTGCATTTCGAAGAAAAGTGATTTAAAAAAGGTAAAAATAGAGCACATCTTCATCCTGATGCTGTACCAACAAGATTTTTCGAAGAAAAGTAATAAACTTAATATAACACATTATTTTCTATTCAGAATGACGTTTATGGTTTTTTTATAAGCAATAATTAATAATGTATAAAATTATACTCAACTTTTACAGAAATAATACACCTGTGACATCAGATCTGACGGAAAATGTAATTGAAAAAAACTGTCAACAAGAGGAAATAAACAGATACTTTAATTTTTAAATATTTTATATTTTTTTTCTAACAATTACAAATGTTACTGTAACCAAATATACCTTCTTGCAAAATATTTACTTTTTATTTTTTATTAACTTAAGATGTAATATTAAAAATTGTGACGTGACGCGTCCGGTCGCGCTCGTCACAAGGGCGTAAGTCCGACCGAGGGGGTCGGTTTGGGGCTCCTCCTCGCCGAGTCGAGGGGACGCGACTTTATTTTACGATTGTCTCTTTTCTTTTTTTTAGTTTCCGTATTACCGTGTCGGATTAATTAGAGTTTAGGACTAAGGCGCCGAGTGAGGGCTTAATTTTATTGTACCACGAACGGAGGAGGAGCAGCCATCGGGGGAAAAGGATCGCGAGCAGTCGACAGTAGGCGAGGGCCCCGCAAAGAGTTTCCCCGCCGAGCCGTGCGTCGAGCCCGGCTGATTGTTACCGCCCTGAGCCGCCAGGATACCGTGGCAGAGATGATACCGCATGGCAACATAGGAGATTTTGAGAGGAATCACGCAGAAGGTACGCCACCGGACTGCAGACCGGGGGAGCGACCGTCAAACTGTAAACTGCCCGCCACGCAGATCGGTTTGGCCACGGCTTGGCCAGCCGGGCCAACCAAAAACGAGAGCTATAGCCCTCTCCTCGGCGGAAGTCGTCACGCACGGACCACGAGGCAATTGGATAGGCGATGCGGCGCAGCATGGGATCGAGGCGTGCGGATCGACCGAAAATCGAAGCACGCGCATGCGCGGCGGCTCGAGCCGGCCGGCGCGGGACCGGGGCTCCTCACTGTTCGGCAAGCCGTGACTGCGTACACTTGCAGAGGACGAGCCCCAGGATACCGATCGTTACCGCTATCAGCTGCAGGGACCAGGATTCCGTTCACTATTGTAAGGTCACCACTCGGCAGCCATCGATTAAGTAAGGTTCGGAAAAGGCGGTCAACCCTCGTGCGGGACCAGATACCGGATACCGTTTCCACTGAGGACATCGGTCATCCGAATCCGATATTATTAGTGATATTAGTGTGTAAAGTAACTCGAAGAAAGAGTAGAGTTGTGTGGCCGCACGAGGGCTCGGACCGACCGGCCCCGAATAATTGATACCGCGAGTACGTCCCTCTCGGACTACGCCGGAGCCGACAGTCATAGGATTAGAATCATTGTTACCGCGATTTGTTTCCGCGATTATTACTATTATCTTTGTTCGAGCGGAGAGCCTCGTCGGCCTCCCGCCGCGTATTATCTATTCTATAGTTCCGCATTTCTTGTATCTATAATCCGTTTCCGTCTTCAGTAAAGTTATAGTCATAAATTAATTGTGAAAATTCCTTGAGTAAAGCTCATTGTCGCCTTGTTACCGTTCTCACACTGTGACTACAGAAATACAATATAACTCGTTAATTGTCTACCAAATTGAGTATCGAATCTTTATACGACTTGCCTCGATCCGACATCTCCACACCGTCCGTCTCAATAAGAACCACGCCACTCTACCGTCTCGAGAGTAAACGAGCTACCGGCACTTGTAGCGCTTTCTAGTTAGTTACCGTATTATCGTTGCTTATTGTGTGGCGCGAGAAGTCGCGCCTGGCGCCCAACAATTTAGAGTATGGGAAGTTACCGTTCTTGCACGTTACCGCTATCGTATCGAGAGCAATCTCGATCGATATTTGAGGGATACCGTATACCAGATACCGCTATCGTGTTGAGAGCAATCTCTTCCGATATTTGGGGATACCGTCTGCAAGTTACCGTTCTCGCTTCGAGAGAAATCTCAAGCGAGTGGGGGATACCGTATGCAAGCTACTGATACAGTATCGAGAGCATTCTCGAGAAATACTGAAGCTATCGTCTCGCCAACTATCGAATCTAACTAGAAAGGCGTTACTCGTTACCGCATATACAGAGATTTCCGTTTAATTGGGCGTAGCCCCCTCGGATCTGGCGTTCCCGAGGGAAAGCAACATAGATAGATGATATGTTTCAGCAATATCCAATTATCAAATATAATATTACTTATGCATACAGACACCGAGATTGCTAAACCGTAAGTTTTTATTTATACTTAGTTACATAAATAAATTTTAATTGAGATATAATTTTGATGGGAAGTTCAACTTACGAATATATTAAAAATATTTTTACTTACATTTTTTACAGCTTCACGTTTTATATTAGTTTGCTATTTTTATTGTTACGTCCGGAGGTCTTAACGTTTTTTTTCTACCGCTGACCCTTCTAAGAAAAATAATTAAATAAAAGAAATCGTATTCTGACGGTTGACAATAACAAAAATGTTTGCATAGGATCGTTCTATTGTCACGCGCAAGTTTGTGAGATATAGCGACAATTTTAAATTTTATTTCCAGATAACGACAAATACATAAATCAAAGATACATCCATCAAACGAGGGCTCTAGTTCTCCATAAACAATTTCTAAAAACAACCGTCAGATATGTTACACTTCTTTCTAAATCTAAGGTAATGTTGAATTTAGAATAAGATGCTCAAACAATGGCTCGGTACTTAACGCAAAGACAGAAAAAAGGGAGAATTATTGAAACTTGAAAAGGAAAATAGTTAAAACATATCGGAGAAGAGATTTCCCGAACTATAAAATTTATCACTCAAACAAAAACGCGGTTCAATTAACAACCAAAAGTATAACTCTCTACAAATAATTTACAGACAAACATAAATTTCTTTTTTTTCTGTCGACTGTCCCTTAGATAAAAAAATAAAAATTGTAAACTTCCCACTCCTACACTCAAAACCGAAAATAAATCGGGTGGAGACGAAAAGAGATGAACCAACAGTTGATCATCTCTATGAAATAATAACTTCACGAATTTCCAATAGACAAGCTCTAAATTTGGTGGCTTTTGAAGGGCCTGCCAATCCAAGAATGAGACCGCCTAAACCTCAACCCTTTCCTTTTAAAAATTTTCTATAAAACCGCGATTCCAAAGATTGCGAGCAGCCTTTTTCTTTTGCTTTATACCAAGAGACCGAGTCCGCGTAAGTCCGCATCTCGCCGAGTCCGGGTGTTAGTGCACAGTCGAGACTTAAGTGAACTTAAGTAAAGTGAGCAAAACTTCAATACTTCTGGGACCGGAGGGCTGATGAGTCAACTTCCATCCATCCCGACTCAATCTTGGACCGACTTCGAGTGACTCATCTTCCAGTCCGAGTCCGAGTCAGACAACCCGACCCCTATCAACTCCGACAAGTAGTAAGTCTCTAAACACAAATTCTCACCGGGTTCCGATTTTCATTGCGTAAAATAAAATTTAAAAATTATAGTGGACGATAACTTCTTCCATCGTAATCGGTCGAATTTGAAACGATCACGAAGACGGGCGATCAGGCGAGCTTGCGGTTACCCGGACGCTACCAAACACACTTCGCGTCTAAGGGCCTCTTCACCTCCAGCGAGAATCGCAGATTTCGACCCTGTCGCTCGAGAGTCCGACCGGCCGTTCCGGTGCGCGGATTCCAAGGTTGTCGCTCGAGAGTCCGACCGGTCGTTCCGGTGCGCGGATTCCGAGGATAGCGTTCAAAATTCCGAGCAACAGTTCGCGGTCTCGAATTATAATACTGAACAATCTGCACTTTCTTCACTTCCCCTTCTTTCAACTCATTATTCTCTTATTAGTTCGCCCGAACCTAAACACGTTCCACTCTCACCTTCACCCGCACCATCCCTCGAAATCTTGGCCGAATTCCCCCTTTTACTTTCCCGTCCACGATACTATCACTACGACGGCACCCAATATTTATTAATCGAATTAATAGAACAATTCCTCCTGAAGACTGACCCTTTTTTCCAACATTATCGCGATCTAACTATTAATCCGGAAGCGATTGATTCGGAAGTTCTATTAGATATCTTACCCGCACTTGCTACTACGGACTCAATCCTCGTATTTACCCCCTATTACCACAATCCTTTTGCCATCCCCGCTGATTTCTTTTATAACTTTTTCCCCCCTTCATACGCCACCATTGAAAAATTACTCTAAAACTTTCATCTCCCTCCGATTTAGTTGAAGAAATAATTATGTAATAGGTATTAGCTTTTATCCAAAATTGTTATTTGTTACTTCAAAGGAATAGTTATGTATCAAAATATTACTCAATATCAAAATTGTTATTTGCCATTATATTAACCAGTATTTAAATTATTATTTGTAATTATATTAGGCGATTTTTAAATTATTATTCTGTCATTATGTTAGCCGGTCTTAAAATTATTATTTGTCATTATATTATCCAGTATTAAAATTATTATGTGTCATTATGTTAGCCAGTATTAAACTGATTATATTGTCTATACAAACCTATCTACGATTATACAAGCACTATTAAATAATAAAATTTTTACAAACACCATGACTTCAGAGCTTATCTTAGTGTATTTATGCTAGAATAAAGTCTTTTTATATAGTTTTTAAGTAATTACACTGCTCGTTTAATTTCAAAGATCTTCCCCAGAGGGGGATTCAAATTTCTACTCTCTAATCAAGGATTGCACCAGGTCCAATTCCGAGTTAAAGTGATTCGTGAATTGGGCATTTCAACAGAAAATGTTACTTTCTTAGTTGACGACTTTGAAATATTATATATATTTGATACTCCCCATTCGATGAAAAGAACACGAGATAACTTATACAAACATCATATACAATTGGAAAAGATAAAGTTGCGTCATGGGCTCACATTGTGGAATTTTCTAATAGGGATAGTCAACAGTGGATAAAAACTGCTCCAAAATTATCTAAAAATTATATTGAACCTACTAGTTTTCAAAAAATGAAGGTTAAATATGCCGTTCAAATTCTTAGTAATCGGATTGCTGCGGGTATGTGTACACAAATGTCCACCCGTTTTCTTTCAAGTAAAGCAGTGGGAACAGTAGATTTCATTGATCATTTTGATAAGTTATTTGATATTTTAAACTCTTCTTCAGTAAATTGCCCTAAGGAATATGGAGATGTATTTACCGGAAGCAAAAATCAAAATAAATTTTTAGAAAAAATGATATATTTTTTGAAAAGTATAAATGTAATTGATAAAAATGATACACGTGTAAAGTTAAATGTTTTGAATGCTGGCAAATAACAATTAAAAATATATTGTTACTTTGGGAGAAATTAAAATGTCACGATTTTCCGTATATACGTACGCGAAGAATAAATCAAGACTGTATTGAAAATTTCTTTGGTTCAAACAACAGGGAGGTAATTGTTTGAATCCAACGCCAATACAATTTACTCGCGCGTTTATGAAATTGTTCAGTATGAAAATTTTACAACATACAGATACGCAAAATTGTGCTGCAGATACTGATGAAATGTTAAATGTAATTGGAGCAACAAATTCGAATTCTTCATCACCTTCTACATTTATTTCATCTTTAGCGTGTTCAATTTTAGATATTCCCAATCACGATTATTACGATACGACTTTATCGGAAGAAAATGCATTTAAATATGTATGAGGGTATTTGATTAAAAAATGTTTAGAATGTACATATGTGTGAAGTGTGTACAATTTATCTGAATGAAAACAAGACTGTGATAGATGATACTAGTTTATATTATTCTTTTCGAGCTTTTGCTACCACAGAGAAAAATCTATTTGGGAATTTGCATGCTGCAAGTCATAATTTTTGTTCTTATATTCTTGAATTAGAAAAAAAATTTTGTTACTACTTTTGAAAGTAATTGTTTTTAAAAAAATATTGGCAAACATTTATTAGAACTTGCACAAACCGTATCTTTTGAAAAACCATGTCCAAATTTTCCATAAGTTTATTTAATAAAATTATTTATGCGCATGCGTATTTATTTTATTTTGTTCCAACATAATAGACAGTGCGGAAAAAATGTCAATAAAAAAAATAGAAAATTGTGTAATATTTTACATTTATAACTTCTCTTTCTTATTTTTTCTTTACATGCATGCAGTCTTGTTTTTATTAAATATTTTCAAGTACTATCTTATGAGTGCGTTAATGAAATATTTTCAACTAATTTTTATTTGCTTCACTTTAATAATTTTAATTACTTTAATAACTTTAATAAAATTAATCAAATATGTGTTATGGTTTACGATTCTGTCATTACTTATTATTACTATAACTGTACTACTTATGTTTACGATTTACATAATTTATTAATTAAGTTACACTGTTAATTATTATGGAACTTTCTTTCTCTCTCGCTTTTTCTTTGGCTCGTACTGAGGTGGATCGAGTAGCTAAAGTACGGACAAATTAAGAGTTGAGAGAAAAGAAATAATTTATATATGTACATTTATATGCATGTTTCTTATATTATTATTCTTATTCTTATTCTTCATAATTATATATTGTTTCTTGTTTTATCTTTTTAGGAATAAGATCGTTTTAAACTTATTATATAACTGTTGGGTATGTTATATGGCTGTTATCTATGTTCTTTTTTTAATTCTTAATCGTCTGTCATTATTAATTATTTCTTATTCATTATGTGTATGTATATACAATTGTTGAAATGGTACGATATACAAATTTTTATCCTAAAATAATTTTTTTTTATACAGACATCAGGGGTTCTCGACCAGAAATCATAATAGCTGCATTGAAATTGAAAACTATAAAGAATTGATAAAACATTTTTTATTGTATAAGTTGTTTGTAATTATGTATACGTACATTAATGGTCTAGTTTTTAAAACTATAGAATAACATTTTTTAATATTAAGAATAAAACAGTATTTTTTGGTGAAAATTTTTTTATTGTTTCGTATAATTTTATTACATTTTTTTAAATCTAAAAAGTCTACATTTTTGTACTTAAGGGGATACTAAACTGCTCTGTTTTATCATTAATTTTTGGACACCGAAATCTTTTTATTGATTGCATGGAATTGAAAATCCTTCTCCAAAATTAAAGTACAGATAATAACGCGGTGCGCTGCGATCGATTTCATACGAAAAAACGAAAGAAAGTTAGAAAATTATAGTTTTGTTATCGACTTCTGTAGTCGACTCGTGAAAACATTGGCTGCGTATAAAAGTTTTAGACTTTGTACGTATAAAATAAGCATGGAGCGCACTTGGCATTTCAGCAAAGAACAATACTGTGCTTTTAGAATGAGCCTAGGAACCTTAGAAAAAAAGTTTTCGGTGTTTAAGAGGATCCTATCTGTTTTATCGTCAGAATTGTATAATTTGTTCCAATGTACAACTTTTTATTGCATTTACAGAATTAAAAATTCTCCACAATTAATTCTGGAAAAGGATTTCTAAATCTATAAAAGAAATACATACAAAATTTTGTTAATAACGTGCCCAAATGACTCTACATTATCGGCCTCGATCAAGTTTGACGAGCAGTTTAGCATTTCCTTAAGGTGAGATAGATAGATATTTAAAGTTGATAAAAGCAAGGCGGAACATTTTAGTGCAGTCCAGTGTAGCAACGAGCAGCAGGTTTATGATTGGTTACCTACTTAGTTCGCGCATGTCCTGTTCAATTTCGTACACGTTAACATCAAAAGTGCCGACAGCGAGTTGCGCTACTGTATATACTGTGTATACTGTATATACTGTGATATTGCCGCGCTACTTGCGAAAACGCGGTGCAGCGCTCTCCTTCACCTCCCACACTATTCGCGAAGGAGGGAGAATGAAGTACTACCGATCGGCTCAGCGCTCTAAGATTCGTGAAAAAAAGAAAAAAAAATGACTCGATTTTAAATATTAATTCTCTTTAATAAAAAAAAGAACCAAAAGAAATAAATGAAAACTTGCACCTTACAATTGCTGATTACGCTTTAAACTTCGGATACGCACGCGCAACGGTTGCTCTTCCGATTATAAAAAAACTCGAATTAATGGAATAAGGGGGAAGTTGCCACCTTGAGTCTTTCTTGGTAACGCGAAAATTTTCTAAGTTCTAAGGTTGGAAATAATCTAAGTTTGAAAATCTGAAAGTATTGTAAGTTCGTAATCCCGAAACATTTTTAAGTCCGTAGTTCAGAGAATATTTTAAGTCCGTAGTTCAGAGAATATTCCAAGTCCGTGATTCGGAAAAGATTCTAAGTTCGAAATCCGAAAGATATTCTAAGTTCATAATCCGAAAATTTTTTAAGTCTGAATATCTGAAAATATTCTAAGTTCGTAATCCTGAAAATATTATAAGTCCAGAGTAATATAGTCGGAAATATTATAAGTTCAAACCGGAATAAATTAAAATTTTCTAAGTTTACTCGAAATAAATGGAAATATTCTAAGTTCGTAGCGAGAATAAATTGTAATAATCAGTAGTGGTAATAGACGGGTTCTAAGCCAAACAATGGGGATGACGTCACTAGGGGAAAGCAGAGGGAGAAGGGGCATGTTTTCGAAGCTCCTTTGGGTTCATAATCAGTGTCCGCCGCTGCGCAGGTGTACAGATAAGGGAAGGAGTTTCTTCATATCTTATATATATATACATATATATTTTTTTTTCCCGTAAATCTTATCCCTTACTATTGCTGCGAATATTGATGTTTCCTATACCGGTTCTCAAAAACATTTAATACGTTTTCATTTTATTCGAAGATATGTACATTGCCGGAAAATGATTCGCCCCATTCCCTAGCGAGTTTATTTAGGACTTGTTCTATATAAATTTCGCTAGGACAGAATGGGTTGAATCATTGCCCGGCAGTGTACATAGATTTTCTTCGACTTGAAACTTTATCGTCACGTCGATATTAATTTTTATTGCATTCGGATACTTTTGTCGACATGCTCGACGGAACAACCTACAGCTGCGTTTGATATTACCCCAAAATAAAAAATTTTTCGAAACAATTGAACACGTTTTCATATGTCGAAGCCCATAGGCTTATTAGTTGTAAGCAAGTAGCATGGATATATATGGCGAGACTCTTAGAGCAACTCTTAGACCAGAAAGATCAAGCGTTTGAGATCGCAGCTCAGTCGTCGGAAAGTTTTTCAGAAAGTGAAACCTAATTATTAAAATATATTCCATGATGCGTACTGTATAGCTTGTATATCCAGTAGAAGGTGTAAGTGAAGGTATAAGTGACAATGCAAGTTTTATGTGCGGTAAAGTGTATAGATTTAATAATAATTTTTTTAATTTTACAGTTCGTATACGTAGACGAGACACCAATTGCAGGTGTCACATTTGCCAATAGTATTACAGTACCATTACTCCCACAACAAAATCAAACGTATATACCATTAAATAATTTAATTTCGGTGCGCGGTTCCGTAGAACCACAGGTAAGTTGTTGATTATTCAATTATATGTCATTATATATGTATATATATATATATATATATGTTACGTCCAGGGGACTTCACTTTTATTGCCTGCTGACCTTTTTAGAGATAAGTAAGCCAAACGAAACTCTGAGACTTATCTGCGGTCAAGTGTCGCGAGAAAGAAAATTAAATAAATATCTCTGCACCACGAGGGATAAATATCTCTGTTTCCCATAATCAGAGGGACCCAAGACATTAAAAGCCCATAAAATTCGGTGGGGGTTAGGCCCCGGCGAAGTTAAAATTCAAATATTTGCCCTTAACGGACTAAGGGCACTTACAGAATTCCTTTACGACCGCAGATAAGTGCCAGATGGAAAGTTAGATTACTCGAAAAGGGGCAAGGGCACATTTGGTTTTAAGGGTAAAAACACTTTTTATTTACGGGCGAAATGTTATCGAAAGAGAGCCAGACCACCTCAAATGTCAAAGGAACTATAAAATTTTCCTTTGGAAACCAGATGTGCCTGCCACCCCTGAGAAATGCGCGGGCCGGGAAACATAAAATTTCCTCTCCCTATTTAAGATAAGAGCATCTGAAAACCTCCTCCCACCTACCAGATTCGAAAAAGTTAAGCGGAGGGAACCAACGAACCAATAGCCAAAAGGGCTAATAAACGCCACTCCAAGACCAAACAACCACCCATCCAATGAAAACCTTAAAACTTAGTTCCCATGCATTCCCGCCAATTAACATCCCCGAAACACCCACACCTAAAATTTTACCTTTTGGGGAGAGTGCTATATAAACCTGCACTCCGAAAAATCAGACAGTTCCTGTCTCGGTTACTGTGCCAGTCGGTTTCACTGTCTCAGTCACTTAGTCACATAATAGCTTTCGTGATTAGTTACCGCTGCTCCGATTTCGGATTGTCTGCTTCCTTTGACGAGTGAAGTGTCGAAAGTGCTAAAATCAGACTCTAGTGCAGAACTCGTAACTCAACTCAGCGAGTGCACCTTTTCTCTCCGAACTTCACCACCCCGCGGGACCACCGCTTTTGGACTCGGCCAGCCGACTTCAAATCCAACCTGTCCGGCGAGAATCGACCTAAGAAGGAGATTTTTGGATTCAATTCCCTCCTACACGCCGCTCATCAAGTAGTAAGTCTCTTAATCTCAGCTGTTAACCCCCTCTCCCGGCTAACATACTGTTGTCACTTCAGTGGACAACTATCCCCAACGAAAACGATCTCGCCAATCCATAAGACGGGAGCGTCGGAAACGAGTCAGAGCAGCACGAGCCATCCTTGACCAGGTGTACCAAGAGTATCTAGAGGCGACGCGATCTCCTCCCCAAGGAGACTCATATCGAGTCCCTACTCCCCCTCCTACCCAAGGAGACTTATCTCGAGTCCCTACTCTCCCTCCTACCCAAGGAGACTCATCTCGAGTCCCTACTCCCCCTCTTACCCAAGGAGACTCATCTCGAGTCTCTACTCCCCCTGCGTATTCACCTGTAAGCTCACCAGAACCGGAAGAAATTCCACCCCCACCTTCCCTTACACCTTCTATAGAATTCTTAGACGAATTCGACCGAGTACCACCCAGGCCGCGCCATTATTATTATAATGGTACCCAAAACTCGTTGATAGAACTCTTAGAACAATTCCCAGTAAAGACAGATCTTTCTCTCCAAAACTATCGCGAATTTACCCTCACCCCAGAAGCAATAGACCCAGATGTTTTATTTAATGTAGTTTCTGCACTCGATCCCACAGATTTTATTCTCACCTTTACCCCTCATTACCATGATCCCTTCGCAGTCCCAGTAGATTTCTTTTACAATTTCTTTCCCCCTTCCTCAGTAATCATCCGAGAGATAATATGAAACTTCTAACCTCTTCCTCACCCGTCGATTCACCCCAAGAATTTGGTATTAATATATATATATATATAAAACAAACTATTGTAAAATCCGAGAACTAGTAGGTTTAAATCCATTGTAATCTTTATACACACATTATTATAATAACTACCGCACCATTATCACTAACACTTATATACATATATATACATATATATAGATAAATAGCAAGTATTAGTATTACCAACAATGTATTCCATTAGGAATTAAGTATACATAATTAAAACAATAGTAATTATCAACCTCAGTTTTTTTTCTGTATGAAACCACCAACATTAGAATAAATATTATTATAAGTTAAATCTCTTGATTTATTTATTAGTCGACCTACCCTCATTCCCCAACTAAAGACTGTATCGGGTCTGATCCCGAGTTAAAACAATTAAATTTGTTGACTCGAAAGCAGAACCAACAGACGCACAGCCGAGAGATAGGGGTGAGCCTACCGGCACACTGACCCACATTTCTGGCAATAAAGAATGCGTTTGCCCCTAAGGCACTTGTCTTTTCCTCGAGCCTGTGCCTTCGGGAGTCGTGTCATGTTGCGTCCTTCCTTCTTTATTTACCATACCCAACCAACCTTCCGATCCTAGTCAAAACCCCATAAACCTGGATGTAACAATACATATATAATTTTATTTTATTAGGAACCACAAAGAAGATTACTATGTTGGAAGCTGCTGAGCAAAGTTATGTCTTTATCGCAGCTGGTTTTGAAAGCTCCTTGACGACCGCGACATTCGCTTTATATGAATTAGCTCAACATCAAGATATACAAGATAAAATTCGCAAGAAAATTGACGAAATATTGGAAAAGCATGATGATCTGTCTTACGATGCAATGAACAAAATGACATACCTTCATAAAATAATAAATGGCAAATATATTGCATTGTATTCAGGGATACAATTTTTATTAAAAAAGAACAATTTTATAACACTGAAATATTTTGTTGTTTATATATAACTTTAAATAAATTACTTGTATTTTGAAGGAAATGTTTATATATTGTTGTTACGTCCGGAGGACTGACCCTTCTAAGAAAATAATTAAATAAGAGAAATCATATTCTGACGGTTGATAATAAGAAAAATGTTTGCATAGGATCACTCTATTGTCACGCGCAAGTTTGTGAGATATAACGGCAATTTAAAATTTTATTTCTAAAAAACAACAAATACATAAATCAAAAGTACAGCCGTCAAACGAGGGCACTAGTTTCCATCCATAAATAATTTCTAAAAAAAAAGGGACCGTCAGATATGATTCAATTCCTTCTAAATCTAAAGAAATGTTAAATTTAGAATAAGAAGTATTGTAACAGCTTTTTTTTATTACCGGACCATGCTCAAACAATGCCTTAGATCGATACCTAACGTAAAGACAAAAAAAAAGGAAAATATCGAAACTTGAAAAATAAAATTGTTAAAACATATCGGACAAAAGATTTCCGGAACAAAATAAAATTTATCACTCAAACAAAAAACGCGGTTCGAGTTCAGTTAACAACCGAAAGCGCAACTCTCTATAAATAACTTACAGACGAATATAAATTTTTTTTTGTCGCCTGTCCCTTAGATAAGAAAATGAAAATTGTAAACCTCCCACCTCTATACTCAAAACCAAAAGTAATTCGGGTAGAGACCAGAAAAGATGAGCCAGTGATTGGTCATCTAAGCAATGAATAACCCAAACGAATTTTCCAATAGACAAGCTCCAAATTTGGTGGCTTTGGAAGAGCCTACCAATCCAAAAATGAGACCGCCTACACCCCAACCCTTCTCTTCGAAAAATCTTCTATAAAACCGCGATCCAAGGGATCGCGAGCACCAGAGTCATAAGGTTCTATGTGCTCTCATGATCTGGAGCCAGTGCGCGCCACATTTCCTTCAAAGTTCGAATTTCGGCTAAGTTATTCTTGCAAGCAAGAGTTCGCGCCATATTTTTCGCAACCTAACCGAGTTCCGTTGAAGTCAGTGCCGAACATTACGACCTTACGTGCTGAACATCCAGTGCCGAACATTTTGTGCTGAACATTTAGTCCCAAACATTAAGTACCAAACGACAAGTGAAGTAAGTGCACTTGAGTACCCTCCGTGGCTTACCACTTTCCAGTCCCACCAGCTTCGAGCCTGACGGACCAACTTGTTGCGGCCAGCCGAGAACCACCCGCTAATCTTGAGACCAGGAGTTTGAATCATGCTTAGCCAGTAGTACCGTCTCAGCAAGTAGTAAGTCAGCAATTTTAATTAGAATCAAGTTACACCCTCCCCCTTTTTTGTTGTCTTCTTTGAGTCACCTATCATTTTAATTGCCCTTGTAGTGAATAACCGACCGATCCGTCCAAAACGGAGACACTGGGCGGCCCCGCGTTGGCGTCGGAATCAGAATCGGCGGGCTCGGGAACATTTAAATCGCGCTTTACAAGACTACCTCGAGTCGCTGCATCCACCATCAACCACCGTCATCGAAGAACTTTATGTTCCTCGACCCTCCTCTCCAACTACCACCTTTGAAGAACTTCGTGTTCCTCGACCCTCCTCTCCAACTACCACCTTCGAAGAACTTCGTGTTCCTCGACCCTCCCTTCTAACTCCTATTTATTTCCCGTTCAGTTTCCCTGAACCCGAAGACATTCCATCCCCACCTTTTCCTGCACCGTCAATAGAAATCATAAATGAGTTTGATCTAGTTTCACCCCGGCCGCGTTATTACTATTATGATGGCACTCAGACTTCTTTGATCGAAATATTAGAGCAATTTCCGCTGAAAACAGATCCCTTACTCCAACATTACCGCGATGTCACCATTAACCCGGAAGCAATATATCCGGAAGTTTTACTCGATATAGTATCCGCACTCGCTCCTTCAGGTCCGATCCTTGTTTTCACTCCTCACTATTATGATCCTTTTGTCGTTCCCACAGATTTTTTTCATAATTTCTTCCCCACATCCACCGTCATTCTAGAGGAGCTCACTTAAATAAAAGAAAAAAAAGGGGAAATATTTTAAAAATGACAAAGATCATTTTTTCCATCTTCTTCCGAATCACTCTAGTAATAATTTTAAATATTCAAATCTTAACTTTATTATAAAATCAATATATATATATATATATATATATATATATATATGTATGTATATACATATATTTAAAAACATTGTTATTCAAACCGAATCCATGTTAAAGATCCATGAAACTGTTTAAATCTTAACGACTTCAGCTTTGTAAACATAATGTTAGAATAAATGTTTGTTAGATTTAAGTAATTCATTTGTGCATTTAATTTCAACGACCTCCCCTCATTCCAAACAAGGACCAGGTGGTCCGATCCAGAGTTAAAGCGATTTAATTCGTTGACTCGAATCGTGGGCCGACGGACATACGACTTGAAACGGGTCCTATCGGCATGTTGACCTACATTTTCGAGTCACAATAAGTGCGTTCGATCCGAGGCACCTACCCTCTCTCCTTTGCGTGCCTTCGGGAATGGTAAGTCTCGTTACGTCTTTCCCTGCCTTACCTGTTCTTCTTAAAATATCCTTCCCACTAATAAAAGAGTTAAAATTCCATAAGGCTGGACGTAACATTGTTTAAATATTACAGAAACTATGAGAAAATATCCATCTCTTCCAATGATGAATCGTATTTGTACCAAAGAACTAGACTTACCAACAACAAATATTCATGTGCCAAAGGGAACATTAATTACTGTACCGGTGCTTGGACTGCATCGAGATCCATCTATATATCCGGACCTAGATAAATTTGATCCTGAACGATTTAATGAGGACGTGGTAGCAAAAAGACATCCATACGCTTATTTATCATTCGGAGAAGGCCCACGAAAATGCATTGGTGAGAATATGAATTAATTTATTAATACCTTATATATATTACATATCGTGTCTAAATTCTACTACTAGTCTCTACTATGCCAGTTTTGAAACTCAATTTCTCAGATGTTTATTTTTGAATATATTATGCAAAATCATTAATTATTACAAAATATTAAACAGTATTACTCTTATCACATACATTCCACCGTCCATTCATCCTCACATTCATACGTGGACCTCTGCTTTCGCCATTCATCCCTTTCATTCTTCATTCTTCCCACATTCACTCCCTTCCCTCTTCTCACCCCGGTATTCTCTCTCCCCCCTCCTCTCTCCTCCTTTCCTCCTACATATTGTCTAATCTCTCCAACCACCTCTCTCCGTCTCCCTTCTCTCCCAACACCTTGTCAACCATCTCCTGCCATCATTTTTTTCCCCCAGTCTACGCACTCCTCCCAAATGTGTATTAAACGCATTTAAATAATCTGTTTCGTTTATTTCAAATAATTTAATTCTTTTATTAAGTAAATATTTTGTGACGTGGCGCATCCGGGCGCCCGTCACAAGGGCATAGGACCGACCGAGAGGGTCGATCGGGGGCGACTCCTCGCCGAACCGAGGGGGATGTGACTGTTACTTTATTTTATTTTTAATTTTTAGCTTCCGCGATACCGTTTTTCCCGATTGTAGTAACAATCGTTTAAAGTAAAGGCGCCGAGTGAGGGCTCATCGGAAGAGTGTGTCAGAGGCGACGGAGGAGCAGCCGTCGCGGGAATTGCTGGGGACACTCGACAGTGGAAGGAGCGCCCCTCAAGGAGTTTCCCCGCCGTGCCGAGCATCGGGCCCCGCAGAACGTTTCCGTCCCTGAGCAATGGATACCGGCCGCGCCGACTAACAGCGCGGGGACACGACGGCTCCCAGCTAGGATCACGCGGTGGGCACGCACCACCGGGCAGCGAACGAAAGAGCGGCCACAGGCATGGAACCGCCAGCCACCCCGATCGGATTGGTCGCGGCCTGGCCAGCCAGACCTACCGAAACGGCGGAAACAGGGAGCACATGGTTGGAGCACGTGTTCAGCACGGGCCGTTCAAGGGACGAGGCAGCGCGGCGCTGGATCGAGGATCACGCGGAAACACGTGGATCCAGCGATAGCAAATCGAAGAGCGTCCGCGCATGCGCGACGGCTCGAGCCGGCCGGCGCGGGACAGGGGCTCCTCACTGTTCGGTTGACGGCGAAATAGTACGTGCCATAGGACGAGCCCTTGAGACCAACTTCGACGGACGAGAATCAAGAGATTATTGTAAGGCCATCACTCGGCAGCCACGCGGAATTCCGTAAGATTCGGTAAGGCGGTCGACTTTCGTGCGGGACCGGATAAGGGATACCGTTTGTCGTGTTACCGGTTACCCGAATCCGATACCGTTTTGCTGTTGTTGATTTATTAGTGTGAAAGACTTGAAGTATTAAGTAGAGTCTCGTGGCCGCACGAAAGATCGGACCGACCGGCCCGAATATTTAATTGTTAAGTACGTCCCTCTCGGACAAAGCCAGTACCGACAGTCATATTGTGATTAAGAATTGATTTCTTCAGTACCGCGAATACCGAGTTAGAATACATTGTAATTAGAGTGATTGGCGAGCGGAGAGCCCCGACGGCCTCTCGCCGCGTAGAGAGAGAACAAAGTTTCCGCATTCTTGTAGTGCCGACTTCCGGCTTCCGTAATAGCCATTTCTATGAAATTAAGCAATTAACAAGTGGAGTAAGATCCACGATTGTCGTCGACACAGCATTTCTTTACCTTTCACGAAATATATTTTAAAATTGCTATTTAATTAACAATTGAGTATCGATTCTTTTCTACGACCTGCCTCGATCCGAGCTCTCCATACCCCTCGATTAATAAAGAACCACGCCCCTCTCCCACGTCGAGAAAAGAGCCACCGGCATTAGTGACGCTTCCTATCCAGCTACCGAATTATAGTTAATTGTTGTGCGGCGCGGAAATCCGCGCCTGGCGCCCAGAAAATTAGAGCATTTTCGGAGTTACCGCTCAAGCAGGCTACCGTTTTCGGACGTTACCGATCTCGCGAGGAAGCGTTACCCGCAAACTATTAGACAACTATTGCTGTTAATTGGGCGTAGCTCCTCGGACCCGGCGGTTCCCGACGAAAGCTACGTCGCAAATTTTGGCGCCCAACGTGGGGCCCACGCCGCCGTTACAGTAAAATAATTAAGTGGAGAATCGGAGAAAAGGCAGTCGTAGACGAGAGATTATATTATTGAGATATTTATGTTACTGTTTCCTTGTGTTTGACCTTTCTTTATTTGACGCTCGTTTCCTTGCTTACTCCGACTTTGGAGAGGATTATTTTTGTGCCATATATTGTGTTGCTCCCGGCTGACGAGTATTACTCCGACCTTGGAATTCCGGTGCCTACCGTGCGCGCGCTTTGTTTACGGTGTGCGCTGAGCCACTACTTGCGCGACATTTGGTTACGCTCCGAAAATTTTTTTTTATCTCTCTCTGTGTATCGCCTGTGGGAGAATTAATGCAGTTTCCGTAGAGATTAATCTGATTTCCCGATACTTTTGTATTGTCGCCTACCGCTGTATATTAAAAGCAGCGATTATTGCTGTGAGATCGTGGAGTCTTGGAAATATTATTGCAACTACTTATTATTATTGTTATTATTGCTAATATTCGTGCCCTTGGAAGTTGCCTTTAGGCTTGCCGAGAGCATTCACGTTAAGGTGGGGTGGGGAATCGCGAGAGAAATTTTAGTCAGCTGATGAGCTCCGATTTCTCGCGGCCTTCGCTTTGTTTACGTTTCGTGCGCTCGCGATACCTTTCGTTCGGCCTGTTGGTTGCGTGCTCGTGTTTACCTATCGAGTGACTTATTATTCCGCTTTTCTCTCGTATTTCGACAGTAAGGGCCGCTTTATTTTTCACATTGAATGAGATATTGTGAATTACCGGAGATTACACCTTAATTCTCGCGCGATTGAAGACTACCGCTGTCCGGCCTGATACCGATTAGAAGGGGGTGAGTCACCGATCTGGTCTGTAAAAATACCATCAAATAAAAAGATGACAGATAGAGATCCGCATCAGTGGATCCAAAAATTAACGGAGGAGCAGGCGCGACAGCACCTGACGGATCGAGGGCTCGATATTCGAGGGATATTGCCTGTTCTCCGGGCGCGGTTGGCGCGATATGAGGAAGCGATCCTCAGGGGGGCGACACCCTCCGGGACCCCCGACCCCGTAGAGGCCATTAGCGATCCATTCGAGGGCCTGGGAGCCGCGGAGCCAGGGCCTAGCATTCCGTCTTTTACTATTGGTGATTTCGGTGTCGGGAACCGCGTAGTGCGTTCGCCGCCTGCGGAAAATAGTACCGCCAAGGGGGAGCACGGGGGGATGGGCGCGAGGAAGCGGGAATACGAGTACACGTTTCCCCCGCGAGCAGATCCCGTCCCGTCGCACACCGGTCGACGCTCGCCTCGTAGCTCGGCGGCCGACGCGTATAATTTAATGAGGAAGTGGAATCTCCATTTCTCGGGAAGTAAAAATTGCGATGCAGAAGCGTTTCTGACGCGCATCAAAGAGGCCCGCTCCATTCTTCCTGTTACCGATGCCGATCTATTCAAGTGTTTACCGATATTTATGTCCGATGCCGCGCTGTACTGGGTTAGATTAGAGAGTGAAAATTGGCGAAATTGGCAGGATTTTGAGACCGCGTGGCGCGTTCGGTTTGGCGATCCCGACTACCAGTACGCGCTCCGGGAGGAAGTGATGCGGCGAACGCAGGGCGAGCAAGAATCCGCGGCGGATTATTTGACTCGCTTGCGTACGCTGCTCGCGAAGATGACTCCCCCGTGGTCGTTGCAGGAGCAGTTAAATTTTGCTTATCGAAACTTGTTACCGCGTTTGCGGCTCGTGGTCCAGCGACACGATTTTACCTGCTTCCGTTCCATGGAGGAACTGGTCACGCGGATGGAGCGAAATTACGCCGCGGAGAAATGCTACCGACCCCCCCTCCCACCGGAACAGTCACTTTTCCCGGAACTGGCATACCACGCGCCGAAGGGGAAGGCCAAAAATCCGGGAACCGTCGCGGCGATAAGCACGACCAACTCGGGGGCGAGTAGGGGGAGGACGCGAGCCCCCAGGGCTTCCGCGGAGATCGCCGCGAGCTCGTCGACGAGTAACCCCCTCACTACACCGAGCGGTACGATATCGGCGGCGGCTGCTTCCAACGATGTAAAATGTTGGAACTGCGAAAAGATAGGTCACCGCGCGCGAGATTGTACGGAGCCGCGGCGGACACATTGTTACCGTTGCGGTAAACGTGGGTATACCGTGAGAACCTGCCCGTCGTGCTCGGGAAACGCGAGCGGGAGTCAGTAGAGCGGGTACCTGCGACTCCAGGCCAGGGAGGCGAGACCCGAACGATAGATACCGATACCGAGACATTATGCTACTCGTATGGCACCTTCGAGGACGTACCGCTACCGCCCCTCCGATATTTTTATATCAAAATACGTCAGTATACGCTCCCAGCTTTAGTCGATTCCGGATCAAATAGAACTCTTCTCGGCCGCGAGGGCATAAAAATAGTAAGGACATTGGAGCTCCCCACCGAACAGGAGAGGGGCGTACAGATCCGTACAGCCAACGGACAAATAGCTACCATCCGCGAGAAAGTTAGGCTACCGATAGACTTGAAGAAAAAAAGTTTCGCGATGACAGTCGGATTATTACCGGAGTTGGCAGTGCCATGTATTCTCGGGTTAGATTTTCTGTCGAGCTTTGGGGTGGGATTAGACTTCGCCAAGAACGAATGGTATTTTTCGGGGATACCAGAAATACGTTACCGTTTTGCTACCGAAGAAGCGTGTCGTGCGTGTTCCGGATTAGCGGAATTAACGGACGACCAACAAAAACGACTAGATTTTTTTTTACGAACGTTACCGGAGCCGTCGGAGAACCCAGGCGTTACCGAATTAATACAACATAGAATCGAGATCGGGAATACTTCACCAATTAAGCAACGGTGCTACCTTGTCTCACCGAAAGTTCAGGAGGCCATTCGGGAGGAAGTAGATAAAATGCTTAATGCCGGAATAATAGAGCCGTCCTATAGCGAATGGTCGAGCCCTATAGTAATGGTAAAGAAACCAAACGGCAAATACCGGTTTTGCTTAGATTTTAGGAAGGTGAATGGCGTGTCGAAAAAAGATGCATATCCGTTACCGAACATGACCGGCATTTTAGATAAATTGCGATCGGCGCGATATATATCAACCATCGATTTAAGTCAGGCATACTTCCAAATACCGCTAGCAGAAGAAAGTCGTGAGATTACCGCCTTTAGCGTTCCCGGGAAGGGGTTGTACCACTTTACCCGCATGCCGTACGGACTTACGGGGGCCCCGGCAACCTTTCAAAGGTTACTGGATCGCCTAATCGGGCCTGAAATGGAACCCTTCGCATTCGCGTACTTAGATGACATAGTAATAGTCACTCCGACGTTTGACGAGCACGTAACTTGGCTGCAACGGGTAATAAGTAAAATAAAATCCGCTGGGTTAACGATCAACCCCGATAAATGCGAATTTTGCAGATCGCAAGTAAAGTATCTCGGGTTTATTGTACAACAGGAAGGTTTAACGGTAGATCCCGAAAAGACGCGCCCTATTTTAGAATACCCGGCACCGCGTAACATAAAACAGCTGCGGAGATTCCTGGGTGTCTTCTTGGTACCGAAAATTTATACCGCAGTTCGCGACGCTTAGTCAACCCCTGACCAGCCTTTTGAAGAAAGGCAGGCGCTGGGAGTGGGGGGAAATCGAGGATCGCGCGTTCGAACAGATCCGCGAACAGTTAGTGACGGCGCCGACACTCGCATGTCCGAACTTCGAGTTACCGTTTGTGTTACAAACCGACGCGAGTTCAGTTGGTTTAGGGGCAGTATTAACGCAGAATATCGAGGGTACCGAACGAGTCATCGCGTTTGCTAGTCGCGTATTATCCGATCCCGAAACGAAATATTCAGTCACAGAACAGGAGTGTTTGGCCGTGGTTTGGGCAATACACAAATTTAGACCTTACTTAGAAGGATATAAGTTCACAGTTGTGACTGACCATAGTAGTCTGCGATGGTTGCACAACCTTAAAAATCCTACGGGCAGATTAGCGAGATGGGCTCTCGAGCTATTAGAATATGACTACGTGGTAGAACATCGCAAGGGTGCACTCCACCATGTACCCGACGCGTTATCGCGTATGTTCGAAGGAGAGAACGAGATCGTTGTGAACGCGGTGATAGACGTCGTAGATTGCGGGGACACGCGAGATGAGTGGTACCGAAAAAGATTTAAGGAAGTAGTTACCGACCCCAAGCGATACGGGCATTGGAGAATTGTAGATAAGCAACTATATTTTCTAAGGGCACGACCGGTGATTTCCGATATCGTAGAAGACCTTGATCGATGGAAATTAGTGCTACCGCTGGAGTCCCGCTTCGAGGCACTACGCGAATTGCATGACGCCCCACAGGCGCGACACTTAGGAGTTGAGAAAACTTATCAGCGTCTTGCCGTCTCTTATTTTTGGCCTAATATGTTCCGCGACGTCGCCAAGTATATTCGGGCGTGTGACATATGTCAACGCACTAAAGTCGAACAGGCTAGCCCTGCCGGATTGATGGGACGCAGGGTAGTGGAAGGGCCGTGGGTCGCAGTGGCCGCAGATATAGTTGGACCGTTACCGCGAAGTAAGGCTGGATTTCAATACCTGCTGGTTATTCAGGATCTGTTTACGAAATGGGTGGAATGTAAAGCCTTGAGGGCAGCTACCGGCCCAAAAATTAGGGAAGCCCTAGAAGAATTAGTGATATCGCGATGGGGAACCCCGAAAGTCCTTTTGACGGATAATGGAACCGAATTCATCAACAAAATTATGAAAGATTTTGCCGAGGAAAACCGGATTATGCATACGACGGTACCGCCATACCACCCGCAAGCGAACCCGGTGGAACGCGTGAATCGTATATTGAAAACTATGATAGTCGCGTTTATTAAGAAAGATCATCGGGAGTGGGACCTACACCTTGCAGATCTCCGTTTTGCTTATAATACCGCCTTTCACTCGTCCTTGGGAACATCTCCAGCGTTTTTAAATCTGGGACGCGAACTGTTACCGAAGGAATTATTACGCGATCGAGATAAAGATGCTACCGAAGTCGTTCCGGGGGATACCGCTGATTGGTCGCGACGGATGACAAAGCTACAGACCATCCGACAATGGGTTACCGAAAATTTAGATGGGGCAAATCAGAGACAGGCACAGAGATATAATTTGCGTAGACGATCTCGCGTATTTAAAGTCGGCGATTTGGTTTTGAGGCGACAACATGTGTTGTCTTCGGCCGCACAGAATATAGCGGCAAAATTGGCACCGAAATTCCAGGGACCCTTAAAAATACGGCGAGTGATCTCCCCAGTAATCTATGAATTAGAGAACCTGGAGGGGTCAACCGTTGGAAAGATCCACATCCAAGACCTTAAGCCTTACATTGTCCCGGTTTCCGCTTGAATAGAAGTTACCGTCATCATGCTGAACGCGGATACGAGGCGCCTGTGGCGCCAATTTTACGCCCGGCACCTCGCCGTCTGGAGGTTTGTCCGCCAGAACGACGAGGGATTCTGGGTGGATTTAGAGGAGACTGCGCAGCTTGTCCGGGATGCGCAGTGGACAAACCAGGGAGCGGTGGTGAGGGAGTTTCCCCGAATGCGGAGTATCGGGACGGAAGCCCGCATCGAGGGAAGCGACCGGGCTTGCCAGACTCCAACACTGGGGCGAGGATCCGTCGCCACCCAGACCCAAAACGTCCCAGAGTTATACCGGCCAAGACCGGTGGACCCAAGCCCACCGGCCCCAGAGGCCAAAGAGGGACGAATCATGGGCTGCTGGAACTGCGACTCGGAGCACCACAGATACGCGGAGTGCCGCCTGGCCCGCCGCCGATCGTTCTGTTTCGAGTGTGGCGAGCGGGGGGTCACGGTGCGCACCTGCCACCGATGCGGACCCGTGTACCGGAGCACCCGTCCGTACACCGGCCCACGCGGACCACGGGACCGAAACCCGGACCAGTAAAAGCCCGGCACCTTCCTACCACTCTTGAACTGTCCCGAGATCTTTGTTTTTTGTGTTCGTGATACCGCCCGGCTGTGCCAATAACATTTGTTTTGTTTGCTCCCGGCTACCGAAGCCTAGTATTATTATTTTTGTACGATCTCTAGAAGATAGAGTAAAGAGCATATATTCTTACATTGCTGGAGTCACCGTTCATTTTTTTTTCCCTTCCTTGCATCGCTAGGAGAGGCACTGAGAATGCAAGACTAGTCTATGACGCTTTGAATGAATGTGAGAATTATACTGTCGGATCTGGAAAGTTTGGAAGAGGTTTGACTACAAGAGAAGCTTCCTGCTATTCCGGTTTTAATTAGGGTGTTGTTGGATGGAGCAATGCCTCCCGTGGGCTGAGGCCCGGGGGCTGCCAGAGTGGTGGTCAGCCTTGACCGCCGAAGCTCAAGACCTTTTTCGGTCCTCCCCAGGGAAGGGGGAGTTGTGACGTGGCGCATCCGGGCGCCCGTCACAAGGGCATAGGACCGACCGAGAGGGTCGATCGGGGGCGACTCCTCGCCGAACCGAGGGGGATGTGACTGTTACTTTATTTTATTTTTAATTTTTAGCTTCCGCGATACCGTTTTTCCCGATTGTAGTAACAATCGTTTAAAGTAAAGGCGCCGAGTGAGGGCTCATCGGAAGAGTGTGTCAGAGGCGACGGAGGAGCAGCCGTCGCGGGAATTGCTGGGGACACTCGACAGTGGAAGGAGCGCCCCTCAAGGAGTTTCCCCGCCGTGCCGAGCATCGGGCCCCGCAGAACGTTTCCGTCCCTGAGCAAAGGATACCGGCCGCGCCGACTAACAGCGCGGGGACACGACGGCTCCCAGCTAGGATCACGCGGTGGGCACGCACCACCGGGCAGCGAACGAAAGAGCGGCCACAGGCATGGAACCGCCAGCCACCCCGATCGGATTGGTCGCGGCCTGGCCAGCCGGACCTACCGAAACGGCGGAAACAGGGAGCACATGGTTGGAGCACGTGTTCAGCACGGGCCGTTCAAGGGACGAGGCAGCGCGGCGCTGGATCGAGGATCACGCGGAAACACGTGGATCCAGCGATAGCAAATCGAAGAGCGTCCGCGCATGCGCGACGGCTCGAGCCGGCCGGCGCGGGACAGGGGCTCCTCACTGTTCGGTTGACGGCGAAATAGTACGTGCCATAGGACGAGCCCTTGAGACCAACTTCGACGGACGAGAATCAAGAGATTATTGTAAGGCCATCACTCGGCAGCCACGCGGAATTCCGTAAGATTCGGTAAGGCGGTCGACTTTCGTGCGGGACCGGATAAGGGATACCGTTTGTCGTGTTACCGGTTACCCGAATCCGATACCGTTTTGCTGTTGTTGATTTATTAGTGTGAAAGACTTGAAGTATTAAGTAGAGTCTCGTGGCCGCACGAAAGATCGGACCGACCGGCCCGAATATTTAATTGTTAAGTACGTCCCTCTCGGACAAAGCCAGTACCGACAGTCATATTGTGATTAAGAATTGATTTCTTCAGTACCGCGAATACCGAGTTAGAATACATTGTAATTAGAGTGATTGGCGAGCGGAGAGCCCCGACGGCCTCTCGCCGCGTAGAGAGAGAACAAAGTTTCCGCATTCTTGTAGTGCCGACTTCCGGCTTCCGTAATAGCCATTTCTATGAAATTAAGCAATTAACAAGTGGAGTAAGATCCACGATTGTCGTCGACACAGCATTTCTTTACCTTTCACGAAATATATTTTAAAATTGCTATTTAATTAACAATTGAGTATCGATTCTTTTCTACGACCTGCCTCGATCCGAGCTCTCCATACCCCTCGATTAATAAAGAACCACGCCCCTCTCCCACGTCGAGAAAAGAGCCACCGGCATTAGTGACGCTTCCTATCCAGCTACCGAATTATAGTTAATTGTTGTGCGGCGCGGAAATCCGCGCCTGGCGCCCAGAAAATTAGAGCATTTTCGGAGTTACCGCTCAAGCAGGCTACCGTTTTCGGACGTTACCGATCTCGCGAGGAAGCGTTACCCGCAAACTATTAGACAACTATTGCTGTTAATTGGGCGTAGCTCCTCGGACCCGGCGGTTCCCGACGAAAGCTACGTCGCAATTTACTAACAAAAATATAAATATACACTATAATAGACTAATGCTTATTTATTTCAACCAGGAACATTCCTTTCTTAAAGTAGATAAAATATTTATTTAAACCACAATTTTAATATTAAGAAAAGCAGATTTATAGAATAAAAAATAGATTACTAATTTCTAAAAAATACTGCTTTAATTTAAAATTTTTATATTTTGAAATAAAAATATAATGTTTTAAATAAACAATAAAAATCCTTTTTTAATCGATAAACTAGCCAACTTTTTATTGTTGACAAAATTATGTTTACGACGTTTTGACTGAATTTTAATTCCTTTTCAAATATAAAGAATGGATTTAATACATAAATTTCTCCGGAACGCACAGTAAGTTCATGATCAAGTTCCAACAAAATCAATTTTTTAACTTTGAAATATACAAAATTAATGTATTTCAATAAAGGAAGAAACTGCGACATTTTAATTGTGAACTTACGTGCTTCCGTCGTTATATTAAACGCTTATTAAAACAAAA
The DNA here is from genome assembly GCF_013373865.1 of Monomorium pharaonis. NCBI lineage: Eukaryota > Metazoa > Arthropoda > Insecta > Hymenoptera > Formicidae > Monomorium > Monomorium pharaonis. The sequence goes on along the minus strand of NC_050467.1, from coordinate 32,030,232 downwards.
ACTTTTCGTAGACATGGATGTTACATACATATATATCGTCTGTACTTTGACGATGTCAACGTTGTACTGACTGTACAGAGAAACTAACTAATAACAATACTGTAAAATTGAAAATAAGTACCATGGACAGAAATTCTTACATAGAGTTTATAATGCTATTGTACATATACATCGCTTAGATTGTCAGTATCTTTTTGTAAATTAATTGCGTGAGGATTCTTCTTATAAATGACATTTCAGCAATCTCTCTTTTTCTCCTGTTTTTCTCGAAATGTAAAATTATTGGTGTTGACCATTTGAAATTATATATGATTGCTGTCATGTTTTTTATGTCATTCCAATGCTCCTTCACTCGAGTCCTTAAGTGACGTTTCGTTTGTCCGATATACTTTGCATCGCAGTCCGCGCATTCTATACAATATACCAGTTCTTTCTTACTTGCATTCTCAATTTCGTCTTTTTCTCTTTTTATCAATACAATCTAACTTTTTGGGGGTGATGAAAACAGTGTGTAATCCGTATTTTTCAAGTCCGTAGCTGACACACTCACTAAAACCTTTCATATAGGACAATGTAATGCATTTCCTGTGATCAAATTGAGAAAAATGCAAAAAGTTCGTTAACGGCATTGAAGAATACAAATGAACAAAAAGACGACGTATTTGTGCTAAGCAATACTAGGAATAAATGGAAAAACAACTATAACAGCGAAAAGGACATAACTTGTTATTGTTGTGGCAAGAAAAATCATACATCCAAGGTATGCAGATTCAAGGAGTATACATGTCACAACTGTAAGAAGAAGGGGCATCTTCAACAAGCATGCAGAAGCAAAGGAGACGGAAAGAAAAAGAAACAAGAACGAGTTCAGTTGCTAGAGCACCGACAAGAAGATTCATCCGAAGAAGACTCCGAAGATGTATCATCACTAGAAGACAAAGCCACGAGTAAACGAAGGAGTCAAGATTTCTATTATTTCACGGCTAACGTGAAAAATGTGCAAAGTGAAGTGCATAGATTAAAAACAGAACAAAACAGTTTGTACGATTGTATGCTCCTATGTATGAGAATGTCGAAATAAATGATGTGAATGTGTGTATGGAATTGGATACGGGCACTTATGCCACGGTAATATCGGAATTGTATTACAATAAATATTTTAAGTCATGCAATATTGTAAAAAACGGAGCGCAATTTAAAAACATACGATGAAAAAATTTTGCAACCTATTGGCAAATTGACAAATTTAAAGGTAAAATACAGAAATGCAGTGAGAAAGCTAAATTGTTTTGTATTGCCGGGGTCAGGACTAATGTTAATGGGTAGAAAATGGCTAGCAGAATTTGGCATGTGCCCTTTACAAATAAAAAATGTTCGTAATAGTAAAATCAACAAATTGAACGTTCAAAATGTAAAAAACGAGCTAGCTGAAAAATATACTGAACTTTTTAGCGATTCTCCAGGAAAGTACAATAAAAGTCAAAAATTTATCTGAAAGAAAATGCAAGACCAATTGCGTTGAAATGTAGAAGTGTTGCGTATGCGTTAAGACCTCTGATTGAGAATGAATTAAAAAGACTTGAAAAGCTAGGACATTTAGAACCGGTAGAAATAAGTGAATGGGCAACACTTGTTTAAACATTCCGTCTCTAAACCATCCATTACAATGTCTGCCAAAATCGGAGACAACGGGGATCCCAATACTTGGGGGTACCGAATACTTGTTCGTAAAACTTTCCATCAAACATAAAGCTGGTCGAATCTAACACAACTTCTAACGCATGTAAAAATTGAGACAATTCTAATTTCGTCACTTTTGAAATTTTTTTCCATCGCTTTTTTATTGCTCGCATTACAAATTCTTTGGGGATATTGGTAAACAGTGACGTAACGTCCAATGACACTAACATTTCGTCTGATTCGATTCGTATATCTTTTATAATTTTAACAAAAGTCCAACTGTCACGAATATGAGATCTCGGTTTTGTGAGAGATTGTTCTAAGATGTGCAAAAACCGAGCCAAATTATACAATGAGCTTCCTACCGTATGTTATGTTTTAAAATAAAAATATAACGTTTTAAGTAAATATTTTTTATATCTAACTAAATAACATCTAAAATAAATTTGTTTATTTACCATCACAAAACATATTTATTAGATTTTTACTTATTTATTATTTTCTTTATTTTAATAAATATGTTTTGTGATGGTAAATAAACAAATTTATTTTAGATATTATTTAGTTAGATATAGAAAATATTTACTCAAAACATTATATTTTTACTTTAAAACATAAAAATTTTTAATTAGAGCAGTATTTTTTAGAAATTAATAATCTATTTTTTATTCTATTGTTACGTCCGGTGGACTTAACGTTTTTCTTCTCGTTGTCCTTGTAAGGAAAATAATTAGGTAAGAAGAATCGTATTCTAACGATCGCCGAGACCAAGAGATGTTTTCAGAGGATCGCTCTATCGCACAAATTCGTGAGATGTAGCGACAACGTAAAATTTCTTTTTTTTTTTTTTTTTTTTTTTGAGGAATAATAAATACATAAACCGAAGAAAATAGCCATCAAATAAATGCATAGTTCTCCATCTGTAAACTATTTCGAGAGCGACCGTTAGATATGATTTAATTCTTTTGGGAAGTATGGGGCAATGTAGAGCCTAGAATAGAAAAATAAATAATAACTATTTTTATTACTGAACCATACTCTAACAATGCCCTGGATCGGTACCCGACGCTAACAAAGGAAAAGGGAAATACTGAAACTCAATGAAATTAAAGTCTACAAACAAGGAACCTCCGGAAACTATAAAAATTTATTATTCGAAACAAAAACGCTGTCCGCGCTCAATCAATAACTAAAAGTATCTTTCTCACCAAATAATCCACAGGAAGACATAAAGACTCTTTTTTTTGCTTGTTTGTTTGAGTGACTTATAAATAAGAGGAGCGAAAATTATGAAAACCCTTCTCCTATACTCAAAACCCAAAATAAATCGGGCGAAGACGAGAAGAGATGGACCAATAGTTGATCACCTCTACGAAATAATAATTTCGCGAGTTTCCAATAGACAAGCTCCAAATTTGGTGGTTTTGGAAGGGCCTACCAATCCAAGAATGACACCGCCTACATCTCAATCCTTCCCTTCGAGAAATTTAGTATAAAATCGCGATCCCAAAGACCGTGAGTAGCTTTTTTTTCCAAAGCGGAATTCGACAGTTGCCTGAAAGATGGCAAAAATGTGTAGAAAGTGAAGGAATTACTTTAAAGATTAAATTTAAATTTAAAGATTAAATAACTATTCGTTTTTTTATAAATAAACATCAAAATTTTGTCAAAAAGTTTGTTTTGACGAGAGTTAAGTGGCACACCTAATATTTAAGTAAATATATATTGTAAATTATAGGTACTTTTACACTGCTGTTATGATAGTGGGTGCACTTTTAATAGGCTTCATCATTCTTAGCGGTTATATTTCATACATTTATACACATGTACCAACATAAGTTAGTGATGAAACATTTTCATTACCGAGAAATTATTTGAAAGAACTTTTTGTTGTTACAGACATGATGAAATATATAGACTACAAGATATTTTATACATCCATGAATGAGAATAAATTCATATATTATTGGAATAATTACAGGTTATATTTTAATAAAATTAAATAATAATTTGCTCTTAAAAAGAGTTAAGTATTATTTTGGTACAATATTAAAAAGAAATAGATCTTTAAATAATTATGAAATAAACTAATTATTTATTAATTTTAAATCAATTAATATTTAATATAGTAATAAATAAATAACAACGTATTTTAATAACTTGGTACATTAATTTCAGGAAATTGTCTTGGTGTTGGTGCATCTTTTGTCTTGCTAGCGCTTGTAACGTTTTCCTGTTATTTTACAAGCGACTTGAATCCGTTTTATCTATTGCTATCTATGTTGTTTTTCATAAAACACTTTGGGCTATGTGTATAGCATGGATTGTAATAGCGTGTTCTACTAAACACGGAGGTTTGTTTATTTATTAATATGTAAATTTATCTTATCAAAACAATATATACTTTTAATGTATAACACATACACACACACACACACACACACAAACATATATACATATATATGTATATTTATTTTTGTTATAGGCATTATTAACAAGTTACTATCGCTTAAAATCTGGATTCCTCTTAGCAGACTCACGTATTGCGCTTATCTTATACATCCTATTATTATACGATCGATTACGTATTATAGGATGCATAGAAAAGTATTGTAATTTTGTATACAAATACACAAGATATTATGTAATAACATATGCATGCTAGAAGTTTAGAATTATTTAAATATTTCAAATGTATGTTTTAGAAAGAATACTTTAAAACAAATATTTTAGGATTAAGAAAATGTTATATTTAAAAAAAATTCTTGCCGATATACACAATGGAACAAATAATTAAGAAAAGTGAAAAACAAGTGTAATAAGAAACAAAATAAATAATAATACACGTTATTGTAATTCTGAATATATAACTGCGCGCGATCGCGGGCGGAAAGATTCCTTTACTTCTAAAAACCTGTAGAATTTTTTAAAATTTAGATAACACAAAAGTAACAACAACGGCGTCCGTCTTTGCTGGCGATATTTACTGACATATTTTTCGAATGCGTGGCTTTGCATTTGATTTTTCAACTGACCCCGACCTCCGATAAATCTTTATTAACATAATTTTATTAAGTTACCGGCAAATTTATTAACTGGATGAAATTTGGATTAACATAGGTAACGTTAAAAAAAAAGTTTGGACAAATAAAGCTATCAAATCAAATCAAATCAAGCTGCACTTCTCTGAAGGTTGACTACAAGGTCAGCTAATACAAGTGGAAAAGCAAACGACTAATTGTTCTGCATATTGCCAGTACTGCTGGTTTCGTTTCTGGCAGACTTATGTTTTGAATTAAAAAATAATACGGCGAATTATCACTACAAAATAAATAGCGACACATTTCTCGTGGTTCAAAAACATTTGACCATCGATAGACGACAATGTAGTTATAGTCATGCATTTAAGCTTAATATCATTCCGTTAAGTTGGAAAAACTAGCAAATAGTTTCTGGGAAAGAAATAATAAAATGGTTAGAAATTAAAGGTATCAGAAACAATAAAATATTAGAGACAATAGTAAAGGTCAAATTGTTGCAAATTTTTGCACAAGAAAAAGACAAAAATAATAAATATGTTATAGACAAAATAGCCAAACAGGACAATAGAACGATTCTTACAATTAGTAACACGCCGGTCGATAACGTTAATTAACAAAATATTACCAATTATCAATGAATTGAAAATTAATAAAAAACTACCGAAAAAGTATGCGAGGATCACGGTTGCTAAGGAATTCCAATGTTATTATTCCTCACTCTTTTAGTAACGTTACTCAAGAGCAGACGCAATCAATACGTAGTCGTGATTTCATATATTTTGTGTGGCGATTTGATCTAAAATTTTCTTGAATATAATCGAGTTCATCGCGAAAAAGTGGCTCAGAGGTTGAGTCCTCCAAGGCGTTGCCACCGCGAGTGCTTGCTTCTTTCCGAACATTAAATTATTTTATCGAGATTTTATATACGTGTTTCTTAAACTGCACTAAATTTTGTAAATGCGATGTTGTATAAAATTCTCCCATGTACTGTTTAAATAAACTTTACTTTAACGCGTAATTACGGTGTGATAATTAATTTGTTTATATCCGACAAAACACTAATCCTGGTGATACAGAGTTGGAATTGGATGGTTCAAATTATTCTTCAGATGATTTCGAAAAGTGTTTTAAATCCTAAAAGAATAAAGAAACATGAAACTATTATATTGTAAACATAATTAAATTAATATTAAATTTTTTTAGGCAAAAAAAGAAAATATGATGATTCACTTGAAATAATTGCAAATGCATTAAATCAGCCTATTCCTCCACCTCAAATTGTGCAGCTACCGTTGTTACCTATACCTGATTTGAAAGAAAAAGATGAGATTTCTAGTTTTTGTTCTACAATAGAAAAAATTACTTAAATAAAAAGAAACTTAAATAAAAAGCAAGCTAATAGAGGAATGTTCAAAATTTATGAACTATTATTTAATTTAGAAAATGAATTAGATTAACTTAGTAATTACAGTAATTATTAAAACAATTTATTTGTAAATTAAGAAATATACTATTTTAATGATTTTGTTATTAAAACTTAAAAGTATGAAATAATTTTTAAAGTACTGTTACGTCCGGTGGACTTAACGTTTTTCTTCTCGTTGTCCTTGTAAGAAAAACAAGTAAGAGAAATCGTACTCTAACGGTCGCCAAGAGCAAGAAATGTTTGCAGAGGATCGCTCTATCATCACGCACAAGTTCGTGAGATATAGCGACAATTTAAAATTTTATTTTTTTGGGGGGAATAATAAATACATAAACCGAAAGAAATACCAAACAAATGCATAGTTCCCCATCTGTAAACTATTTTGAGAGTGACCGTTAGATATGATTTAATTCTTTCGGGAAGTCTGGGGCAATGTCGAGTCTAGAATAAAAAAAATTAATAAAATAACTTCATTACCGAACATTATATATGCTCTAACAATGCCCTGGATCGGTACCCGACGCTAAGCAAAGAAAAAGGGAAATATTGAAACTCAATGGAATTAAAATCTTCAAACAAGGAACCTCCGGAAGCCATAAAAATTTATTATACAAAGCAAAAACGCTGTCCACGCTCAATCAACAAAAGTACGTGTCTCACTAAAATCTACAGGAAGACATGAAGATCCTTTTTTTTGCTTGCTAGTTTGTTTAAGTGACTTAAAGATAAGAGGAGCAAAAATTATAAACATCCCTCTCCTATACTCAAAACCAAAACCAAATCGGGCGGAGACGAGAAGAGATGAGCCAATAGCTGATCATCTCTACAAAATAATAATTTCGCGAGTTCCCAATAGACAAGCTCTAAATTTGGTGGTTTTGAAAGGGCCCACCAATCCAAGAATGCCACCGCCTACACCTCAACCCTTCCTTCGGAAAATTGAGTATAAAATCGCGATCCCAAAGACCGCGAGCAGCTTTTCCGCTTTTTACTCTTGATCGAATGCGAGTCCGAGAATTTTCATCGCGAGTTCACCAATTCACATAGAACTTTGAAGCAAGATTTTTCGCGATTGCTTGAGTGCGAGTTGGGACAAAAATTAAGTGCCGAACAAAAAACGAATCGCAAGTGAAGTGAGTGCACTTGTGTACTCCCGTGGGGCCTATCACTCTCCAGTTCCATCAGCCTAGAGTCCTGACGGACTGACTTGTTCCGGCCAACCGAGAACCGCCCGAGTACCCTGAGACCGGCACTCCGGATTACACTTCCCAGAGGAAATACCCCAGCAAGTAGTAAGTCATCTATTTAATTCATAATCGAGTCACTTCCCTTTCGTTGTTGCTTATCATTTTATTCACTTCATAGTGAATAACAGACCTATCCGTCCAAAACGGAAACACTGGGCAGCCAGACGTTGGCGTCAGAGACAGAATCAGCGGGCACGGGAGGAATGAACCGCGTCTTTCAACAGCACCTCGAGTCGCAACTCTCCTCTCCTACCACCCCTCTCGAAGAACTTCGTGTTCCTCGACTCTCCTCTCCTACCACCCCTCTCGAAGAACTTTGTGTTCCTCGACTCTCCTCTCCTATCACCCCTCTCGAAGAACTTCGTGTTCCTCGACTCTCCTCTCCTACCACCCCTCTCGAAGAACTTAGTGTTCCTCGACCCTCATCTCCTCTAACCACTCCACCTCCTGTTTTTCCTATTTATTCCCCTATTAGCTCCCCCGAACCTGAAGAAATTTCACCCCCACCTTCTCCAGCACCATCCATAGAGCTTATAGAAGAATTTGAACGAGTCTCATCCCGGCCCCGCTTTTATCACTACGACGGAACTCAAACATCGTTAATTGAGCTTTTAGAACAATTTCCGTTAAAAATAGACCCCTCATTACAAAATTACCGCGATTTCGCAATTAACCCGGACGCAATAGATCCGGAAATTCTATTAGATATCCTTCCCGCACTTGCTCCCTCAGATCCCATCCCAGTCTTCACTCCCCATTACTATGATCCTTTCGCCGTTCCTACCGATTTTTTTTACAATTTCTCCCCCCCTTCCACCACTATTATAACGGAAATAGAGTAAATTATATATTAAGTCTAATCTTGTATAGACACGGATAAACTAAGTATAATAAATATGTATATACATTTAAGCTTCATAAATTTTATACCAAAATCTGATTTTTATTGTAATTCTTTGCGCTGGAAATTATAAAAACAAATATTGTCTTTCTTTCATTTACAAAAATCCGCACTGTAACTTCATGACTACTAATATGTTAAAATAAATATGATTGTTAAGTTTAAAATAATTTCATTTATTTAAACTCATAAACGACCACTATTCAATTCCCGATCAAAGTAAGCACCTGGTCCAGTCCTGAGTTAAAGTGATTAAATTCGCTGACTCGAAATTTGGACCTACGGTGGCACGACCTGAAAATGGGTTATAGCGAGCATTTTTGACACGTTGACTCGCATTTTCATGTCATAATAGTGCGTCCGACCGAGGCACCTTTCCTCGTTTATTTCGTGCCTACGGAACATTTCTAAAATCCGTTACATTCTTCCATGCCTTACCTGCGTCCGTTTCTCAAATTTTTCCAATGCATGAACAAAGTCATATTTAACAAGGCTGGACGTAACAGTACTTTTATTATAAAAAAAATTTATTATCATTTACAATTATTTTTATTATAGTAATAAATATAATTTTTGTATACTACAGTTTTAAGTTTTTATATTTATGATATTACTTAAAATATATAATAATAAGTATAAATATAATTATTCAAAAAAACATATTGATATTTGTGTTCAAATAAATACGTATTTTCTAATAAAAGTTTCAAAATTAACTGCTGTAGTATTAACTACTATTGTACGTACGCATTTTTAATTTTCTTGTGTTTATAATTATAATTTTAATTTTTAAATGCATTTACACATAAAGATTTTGCCAATCAATAGCGCCATTATTGTTAAAATAATGAAGAAATTTTTCCCGAACTTTTACAGCTTGACAGGTACTTAAATTGTTTCTTAAGCGAGTTATAGAGAGTATATTTTTAGAAAGTCTATTATTTTAAAAGTTGTAAAAACTATAAAAATTGTATAATACAAGCAATTGTGTGTTTACATAATTGATTACGCATGGCAGATTTCAACGGAAACAAAAAAGTTGAATATGTAACACCAGAATTAGTTGATAGAAGGAATGAAAATGGTTTTATACCAGGAAGCTGGAGAACAAATATGGAGACTGTAACTGCTGTCATCGCGCGGTTCTTCTCTCTTGCCGCGACTTCCACGCGGTGATCTTTGGAGGTGCTCGAGATCGAGGGTGGTCAAGGAAAAGGCATTTTTCCTTTACTTTAGAATTAATTGTCTTGGCGTTGTATAACAGTCCTCAGAATATATGTTTGTCATATTCAACATTATGGTTTCCTGAATAAGGTTTTAACAGATAAGATTTTAATGGAAAAGCTTCATCCCCTATGATAACATATAAAAAATTTTCTTCAATACTAGAAATTGGTGCAGGTTTAGGTAAATTCATTTCGTTGTTATCAAATTTTTTACCAAATATACTGTTACGTCCGGTGGACTTAACGTTTTTCTTCTCGTTGTCCTTGTAAGGAAAATGATTAAGTAAGAGGAACATTCTAACGGTCGCCAAGACCAAGAGATGTTTGCAGAGGATCGCTCTATCGTCACGCACAAGTTCGTGAGATATAGCGACAACTTAAAATTTCATTTTTTTTAGGAATGATAAATACATAAACCGAAGGAAATAGCCATCAAATAAATGCATAGTTCTCTATCTGTAAACTATTTCGAGAGCGACCGTTAGATATGATTTAATTCTTTTTGGAAGTCTGGGGCAATGTAGAGCTTAGAATAGAAAAATAAATAATAACTATCTTTATTACTGAACCATACTCTAACAATGCCCTGGATCGGTACCCCACGCTAGCAAAAGAAAAGGGAAATACTGAAACTCAACGAAATTAAAATCTTGAAATAAGGAACCTCCAGATACTATAAAAATTTATTATTCAAAGCAAAAACGCTGTCCGCGCTAAATCAATAACTAAAAGTACGTTTCTCACCAAATAATCCACAGGAAGACATAAAGACATTTTTTTTTGCTTGTCTGTTTGAGTGACCTATAGATAAGAGCGAAAATTATGAAAACCCCTCTCCTATATTCAAAACCCAAAATAAATTGGGCGGAGACGAGAAGAGATGGACCAATAGTTGATCATCTCTACGAAATAATAATTTCGCGAGTTTCCAATAGACAAGCTCCAAATTTGGTGGTTTTGGAAGGGCCTACCAATCCAAGAATGACACCGCCTACATCTCAATCCTTCCCTTCGAGAAATTTAGTATAAAATCGCGATCCCAAAGACCGTGAGTAGCTTTTTTTTCCAAAGCGGAATTCGACAGTTGCCTGAAAGATGGCAAAAATGTGTAGAAAGTGAAGGAATTACTTTAAAGATTAAATTTAAATTTAAAGATTAAATAACTATTCGTTTTTTTATAAATAAACATCAAAATTTTGTCAAAAAGTTTGTTTTGACGAGAGTTAAGTGGCACACCTAATATTTAAGTAAATATATATTGTAAATTATAGGTACTTTTACACTGCTGTTATGATAGTGGGTGCACTTTTAATAGGCTTCATCATTCTTAGCGGTTATATTTCATACATTTATACACATGTACCAACATAAGTTAGTGATGAAACATTTTCATTACCGAGAAATTATTTGAAAGAACTTTTTGTTGTTACAGACATGATGAAATATATAGACTACAAGATATTTTATACATCCATGAATGAGAATAAATTCATATATTATTGGAATAATTACAGGTTATATTTTAATAAAATTAAATAATAATTTGCTCTTAAAAAGAGTTAAGTATTATTTTGGTACAATATTAAAAAGAAATAGATCTTTAAATAATTATGAAATAAACTAATTATTTATTAATTTTAAATCAATTAATATTTAATATAGTAATAAATAAATAACAACGTATTTTAATAACTTGGTACATTAATTTCAGGAAATTGTCTTGGTGTTGGTGCATCTTTTGTCTTGCTAGCGCTTGTAACGTTTTCCTGTTATTTTACAAGCGACTTGAATCCGTTTTATCTATTGCTATCTATGTTGTTTTTCATAAAACACTTTGGGCTATGTGTATAGCATGGATTGTAATAGCGTGTTCTACTAAACACGGAGGTTTGTTTATTTATTAATATGTAAATTTATCTTATCAAAACAATATATACTTTTAATGTATAACACATACACACACACACACACACACACACAAACATATATACATATATATGTATATTTATTTTTGTTATAGGCATTATTAACAAGTTACTATCGCTTAAAATCTGGATTCCTCTTAGCAGACTCACGTATTGCGCTTATCTTATACATCCTATTATTATACGATCGATTACGTATTATAGGATGCATAGAAAAGTATTGTAATTTTGTATACAAATACACAAGATATTATGTAATAACATATGCATGCTAGAAGTTTAGAATTATTTAAATATTTCAAATGTATGTTTTAGAAAGAATACTTTAAAACAAATATTTTAGGATTAAGAAAATGTTATATTTAAAAAAAATTCTTGCCGATATACACAATGGAACAAATAATTAAGAAAAGTGAAAAACAAGTGTAATAAGAAACAAAATAAATAATAATACACGTTATTGTAATTCTGAATATATAACTGCGCGCGATCGCGGGCGGAAAGATTCCTTTACTTCTAAAAACCTGTAGAATTTTTTAAAATTTAGATAACACAAAAGTAACAACAACGGCGTCCGTCTTTGCTGGCGATATTTACTGACATATTTTTCGAATGCGTGGCTTTGCATTTGATTTTTCAACTGACCCCGACCTCCGATAAATCTTTATTAACATAATTTTATTAAGTTACCGGCAAATTTATTAACTGGATGAAATTTGGATTAACATAGGTAACGTTAAAAAAAAAGTTTGGACAAATAAAGCTATCAAATCAAATCAAATCAAGCTGCACTTCTCTGAAGGTTGACTACAAGGTCAGCTAATACAAGTGGAAAAGCAAACGACTAATTGTTCTGCATATTGCCAGTACTGCTGGTTTCGTTTCTGGCAGACTTATGTTTTGAATTAAAAAATAATACGGCGAATTATCACTACAAAATAAATAGCGACACATTTCTCGTGGTTCAAAAACATTTGACCATCGATAGACGACAATGTAGTTATAGTCATGCATTTAAGCTTAATATCATTCCGTTAAGTTGGAAAAACTAGCAAATAGTTTCTGGGAAAGAAATAATAAAATGGTTAGAAATTAAAGGTATCAGAAACAATAAAATATTAGAGACAATAGTAAAGGTCAAATTGTTGCAAATTTTTGCACAAGAAAAAGACAAAAATAATAAATATGTTATAGACAAAATAGCCAAACAGGACAATAGAACGATTCTTACAATTAGTAACACGCCGGTCGATAACGTTAATTAACAAAATATTACCAATTATCAATGAATTGAAAATTAATAAAAAACTACCGAAAAAGTATGCGAGGATCACGGTTGCTAAGGAATTCCAATGTTATTATTCCTCACTCTTTTAGTAACGTTACTCAAGAGCAGACGCAATCAATACGTAGTCGTGATTTCATATATTTTGTGTGGCGATTTGATCTAAAATTTTCTTGAATATAATCGAGTTCATCGCGAAAAAGTGGCTCAGAGGTTGAGTCCTCCAAGGCGTTGCCACCGCGAGTGCTTGCTTCTTTCCGAACATTAAATTATTTTATCGAGATTTTATATACGTGTTTCTTAAACTGCACTAAATTTTGTAAATGCGATGTTGTATAAAATTCTCCCATGTACTGTTTAAATAAACTTTACTTTAACGCGTAATTACGGTGTGATAATTAATTTGTTTATATCCGACAAAACACTAATCCTGGTGATACAGAGTTGGAATTGGATGGTTCAAATTATTCTTCAGATGATTTCGAAAAGTGTTTTAAATCCTAAAAGAATAAAGAAACATGAAACTATTATATTGTAAACATAATTAAATTAATATTAAATTTTTTTAGGCAAAAAAAGAAAATATGATGATTCACTTGAAATAATTGCAAATGCATTAAATCAGCCTATTCCTCCACCTCAAATTGTGCAGCTACCGTTGTTACCTATACCTGATTTGAAAGAAAAAGATGAGATTTCTAGTTTTTGTTCTACAATAGAAAAAGTTACTTAAATAAAAAGAAACTTAAATAAAAAGCAAGCTAATAGAGGAATGTTCAAAATTTATGAACTATTATTTAATTTAGAAAATGAATTAGATTAACTTAGTAATTACAGTAATTATTAAAACAATTTATTTGTAAATTAAGAAATATACTATTTTAATGATTTTGTTATTAAAACTTAAAAGTATGAAATAATTTTTAAAGTACTGTTACGTCCGGTGGACTTAACGTTTTTCTTCTCGTTGTCCTTGTAAGGAAAATGATTAAGTAAGAGGAACATTCTAACGGTCGCCAAGACCAAGAGATGTTTGTAGAGGATCGCTCTATCGTCACGCACAAGTTCGTGAGATATAGCGACAACTTAAAATTTCATTTTTTTTAGGAATGATAAATACATAAACCGAAGGAAATAGCCATCAAATAAATGCATAGTTCTCTATCTGTAAACTATTTCGAGAGCGACCGTTAGATATGATTTAATTCTTTTGGGAAGTCTGGGGCAATGTAGAGCTTAGAATAGAAAAATAAATAATAACTATCTTTATTACTGAACCATACTCTAACAATGCCCTGGATCGGTACCCCACGCTAGCAAAAGAAAAGGAAAATACTGAAACTCAACGAAATTAAAGTCTTGAAATAAGGAACCTCCAGATACTATAAAAATTTATTATTCAAAGCAAAAACGCTGTCCGCGCTAAATCAATAACTAAAAGTACGTTTCTCACCAAATAATCCACAGGAAGACATAAAGACATTTTTTTTGCTTGTCTGTTTGAGTGACCTATAGATAAGAGCGAAAATTATGAAAACCCCTCTCCTATACTCAAAACCCAAAATAAATTGGGCGGAGACGAGAAGAGATGGACCAATAGTTGATCATCTCTACGAAATAATAATTTCGCGAATTTCCAATACAAGCTCCAAATTTGGTGGTTATGGAAGGGCCAACCAATCCAAGAATGACACCATCTATACCTCAACTTTTCTCTTCGGGAAATTTAGTATAAAATCGCGATCCCAAAGACCGCGAACAGCTTTTTCTTCTTTTGCTTTATACCGAGAGACTGAGTTCGTGTAAGTCCGCATCTCGCCGAGTCCGGGTGTTAGTGCACACACTAGTGCACAGACTAAGTGAACTCAAGTGAAATAAGAAAACTCCATTACTTCTGCGAGAATTGACGAGTCAACTTCCATCCACCCCGACTCAATTTTGGACCGGCATCGAGTGACTCATCTGGAACTCTGAGTCTGACGACCCGACCCTGAGCGACTCCAAAGTCTTACTTTCATCAGACCTACCCGACTCGACAAGTAGTAAGTCCCTAAACAAATTCTCATCGGGTCCCGTTTTAATTTTTGCGTAATATAAAATTTAAAAAAAAAGATTATAGTGGACGATACATTCTTCCAGCGTAATCGATCGAATTTGAAACGATCACGGAGACGGGCTACCAGGCGGGCTCGCGCTTATCCTAACCCTACCGAACATACCTCGCGTCTAAAGGCATCTTCATCTTCAGTGGGAATCGCGGATTTCAACCCTGTCGCTCGAGAGTCCGACCGGCTGTTCCGGTGCGCGGATTCCGAGGCAGTCGCTCGAGAGCCCGACCGGCCGTCCTGGTGCGCGGATTCCGAGGCTGTCGCCCGAGAGTCCGACCGGCCGTTCTGGTGTGCAAATTCCGAGAATAACGTTCAAGCTTCCGAAGATAGCGCTCATAACATTCAAAATTTCGCCCCTAGCGTTCAAGATTTCAAAGAATTCACGGTCTCGGATTCTAACATTAAACAATCTGTACTTTCTTCACTTTCTTCCTCACCTCACTATTCTCCCATCAGTTCGCCCGAACCAGAAGAGGCTCATCCGCCACCTTGACCCACACCATCCCTCAAATTTTTAGCCGAATTCCCTCTTCGACCTTTCCGTCCGCGATACTACTACTACGATGGCACCCAAAATTCATTACTCGAAATTATAGAACAATTCCCCCTCAAAATTGATCCTCTTTTCCACTATTTCCGCGATCTTACAATTAATCCGGAAGCGATTGATCTGGAAGCGCTTTTAGATATTTTACTCGCACTCGCTCCTAAGGACCCAATCCTAGTATTTACCGCCTATTATTATGATCCTTTTGATATCCCCGCTGATTTCTTTTACAACTTTTTCTCCGCTTCATACGCCACCATAGAAAAATTACCCTAAACCTCACATCTCCCCCTGATTTAGTAAAAGAAAATAATAATTATATAATAGGTATTAGCTTTTATCCGAAATTGTTGGTTGTTACTTCGAAGATATACTTATGTATCGGAATATTACTCAATATCTAAATTATTATTTGTAATTATGTTAGCCAATTTATAGATTATTTCGTAATTATGTTAGCCGATCTTTCAAATTATTATTCCGTAATTATGTTAGCCTTGTTACGTCCAGGGGACTTCACTTTTTATTGCCCGCTGACCTTTTTAGAGATAAGTAAGCCAAACGAAACTCTGAGACTCATCTGCGGTCAAGGGTTGCGGGAGAGAAAATTAAATAAATATCTCTGCACCGCGAGGGTGTCTGGTTTCCATAATCAAAAGGACCCAAGACACTAAAAGCCAATAAAATTCGGTGGGGGTTAGGACCCGGCGAAGTTAAAATTCAAATATTTACCCTTAACGAACTAAGGGCACTTACAGAATTTCTTTTACGACCGCAGATAAGTGCCAGATGGAAAGCTAGATTACTCGAAAAGGGGCAAGGGCACATTTGGTTTCAAGGGTAATAACACTTTTTTATTACGGACGAAATGTTATCGAAGGAGAGCCAGACTATCTCAAAATGTCAAAAGGGCTATAAAATTTTCTTTTTCGAAACTAGATGCGCCTGTCACCCATAGGAAAATGCGCGGGCCGGGAAACATAAAATTTCCTCTCCCTATTTAAGATAAAAACATCTGAAAACCCTTTCCCTCCTACCAGATTTGAAAAAGTTAGGCGGAGGGAACCAACGGACCAATAGCCAAAGGGCTTAATAAACACCACCCCAAGACCAAATAACTACCCATCCAATGAAAACCTTAAAATTTAATTTCCATGCATTCCCGCCAATTAACATCCCCGAAACACCCACACTCAAAATTTTACCTTTTGGGGAGAGTGCTATATAAACCTGCACTCCGAAAAGTCAGTCAGTCCCTGCCTCGGTTACTGTTTCAATCGCTGTCACTGTCTCAGTCACTCTTTTATTCGGTCCTTTAGTCACGGTCGTAGTAGCTTTCGTGGTCGGTTATCGCTTCCGATTTCGGATTGTCTGTTTCTTTTGACGAATGAGTGTCGAAAGTGCTAAACTCAGAACATAGTGCAGAACTCGTAACTCGACTCAGCGAGTGCACCCTTTTACTTCTCTCCGAACTTCACCACCTCGGGAGCCCACCGCCTTTTGACTCGGCCAGCCGACTTCAAACCCAACCCGTCCGACAAGGATCGACTTGAGCAGGAGAGAGAAATTTTGATTCAACTCCCTCCTACAAGCCGCTCATCAAGTAGTAAGTTTCTTAATCTCATTTGTTAACCCCCTCCCCCGGCTAACATACTGTTGTCACTTCAGTGGACAACTACGCTCAGCGAAAATGATTTCGCCAATCCATAAGACGGGAACGCCGGAAACAAATCAGAGCAGCACGAACCATTCTTGACCAGGCGTATAAAGAGTACTTAGAGGCGACGCGATCTTCTGCCCAAGGAGACTCACCTCGAGTCCCTACTCCCCCTTCTCCCCAAGAAGAGTCACCTCGAGTCCCTTCCCCCATTCCCCTATAAGCTCACCAAAACCTGAAGAAATTCCAGCCCCACCTTCCCCTACACCTTCTATGGAATTGTTAGACGAATTCGACCGAGTACCACCCCGGTCGCGCCACTATTATTACAATAGTAGCCAAAACTCATTGATAGAACTCTTAGAGCAATTCCCTGTAAAATCAGACCTCTCTCTCCAAAATCACGAGTATACCCTCACTCCAGAAGCAATAGACCCGGATGTTTTATTTTATGTAGTTTTTGATCCCACAGACTTTATCCTCACTTTTACCCCTCATTACTATGATCCCTTCGCAGTCCCTGTAGATTTTTTTTACAATTTCTTTCCCCCTTCCTCAGTAATCATCCGAGAAATAATATGAAAGGCCTAACCTCCTTCCCACTCGTCGATTTACCCCAAAAATTTGATATTAATATGCATATACATATTTATACATACATTACAGGCTTTGTATTTAATATATAATAAACTATTGTAATATGCGGGAACTAGTATGTTGTCGTATCGCGTTCGCGTCTTTTCAGTTCTTCTCAGTAAAACGATTGTGTGACTAATATCACAACGTGATTGCCGCAGAAGGTATTATTCTCGTAAGAAGATTTGGAAGCAAGCTCATATACCGTTTTGAATTTTCAAGGATATCGCAGCAGATATTTATATTTGCAGAAGATTCTCGATTTTCTAGGTAAGTTCTTCTAAAAATTTTCAACGTGACTGCCACGAGGTTAAGTCATCATAGCAAAGCGTTATCCCATTGTTCGCGCCTTTTCAGGTTTTGTGAGTAAAACGACTGACTATCCACCACGTGAGTGCTGCCTATTGCAGAAGATATTATTCTGATTGTGAGAAGCGAGCTCCATAACCGTGATTTTCAAGTATATCGCAGATTCCTAATTTTCTAGGTGAGTTCTGCAAATTTTTAACGTGACTGCCACGAGGTTAAGTCATCGTAGAAATTTGCAGAAGATAGTGAGGCTTTCGACGTAAATATGAAACCGTTTAAAAATTCTGTTTCGCGTAAACATTTCCACCGATTATCTGCAAGACAACAAAGGCGGATTACTTTCGAAATTAGAAATACTTTGCGGTTAAATATTTCACATAATTCGGTTACATGTGAACAGTCACATAATATTGCTTCATCAAATAATATTAATAATGTTGCGTCAAGCAGTTCATATATTAATTCTTCATCTTGGGCAGATGAAGTTCCTTTGAGCGATATTGCAAACAATATTACAAATAATGTGGATAATAATTTATTTCTAAATTATGATGACAGCGAAGATTCTACTTCCTCATCTCTTAGTACTTCTCTCATTGAAGAAACATTTCAAGATCGTTTGGCAACGTGTTTTGTTAACAATAATCTAACTCATGTGCAGTGCAACAATATATTATCTATTCTTCGAACACACACATGTTTCTCTTCTTCACTACCAAAAGATGTTAGAACTCTTTTGAAAACTCCACGTACACCTGCTGTTGTATCAAAAGTAGATCCAGGAAACTATATTCATTTCTCTCTTGAGACAGAAATTAATAAAATATTATCACTTTCTTCAATATCTAATGTACCACACGAATTAGAAATAGATTTTAATACAGACGGATGTAATTTAGACAGATCAGGAAATATTCATATCTGGCCAATACAATGTAGAATTACAAATATAAAAAACATAAAGCCTATTGTTATTGGAATATACTGTGGTGCTGAGAAACCACATAATGCTAATTTATTTTTTGAAAAATTTGTTTCTGATGTTAATGCTATTATAACAAATGGTATACTTTTCAATGGCAATAAGATAGCAATACGTTTAAGATGTTTTATAGCCGATGCACCAGCTCGAGCTTTTATTCTTAATCATAAAGGCCATACATCTGCAAGTCCATGTTCAAAATGTAAAGTTTCTGGTGTACGATGTGATAACAGGTATACGTTTGGTGGTATTAATCATCCTCTTCGAACTAATGAAGAATATTTCAGATGTATAGATGAGGATCATCATAAAGATGGCAGAAGTCCACTGTTAATGTTACCTATGGGTATGGTCTCACAAATTCTTTTTGAATATATGCATCTAGTATGCTTAGGAGTGATGAAAAAACTCTTATCTGCATGGATAAGTGGAAAATATTCACGTCTCTCAAAATTGTCCGCAAGATCCATTTCTATAATATCTCAAAGATTAGAGCATCTTAAAACATATTGCCCAGCAGAATTTGTAAGACATCCTAGAGCAATTCATACATTTCCTAAATACAAGGCAACTGAATTTCGTCAATTTTTATTGTATACAGGTCCAGTCGTAACGCACGGTATTTTAAATCCACAAATATATACTCATTTTTTGTTTTTGCATACTGCCATGAGAATATTAGTTTCTTCATCACCATCAGAAGCACATTTAAACTTTGCTGAACTTGCTTTACAAAAATTTGTTACTCGATGTGAAAATCTTTATGGCTTATCATTTATTTCATATAATGTGCACGGTCTTCTGCATCTTACAAATGATGTGCGACAGCTAGGTCCTCTTGACACATTTTCTGCTTTCCCATACGAAAACAATATGTCATTTTTTAGAAAATATTGTAGAAAACCTCATTTTCCCCTTCAACAGTTTGCTAATAGAATGGCAGAGTTAAAAGGTCGTGAAACAAATTCAAATCGTGACCAAATTCATTTTCCGTCTACACAAGTATTTACAGCATATAATGGAGGTCCTCTTCCGTCTAACGTTAATCCCAACAGCTGTCAGTATCGCAAAATTATATATAACGGAATTTTACTAAGTTTAGATATACGAAATAATTGTTGCATTTTACACGACGGATCAATTTGCCTCATTGTAAATATCTTAGTAGATGAAATCACACATTATCTGGTTGTGAAGAAATTTGAAAAAGTAAATTCATTCTACGATGCTGGTATTTTATCTACAGGAGTTCAAATATTTAAATGTTCCACATTAAGTAGTGAAATTTTTGGTGTTCAATTAAATCAATTTCGCGTTAAATGTTATAAAATGCCTTATTGGGGTGGTTTGTCGATGAATGATAATAGTGATGAAGATGAGCTCGAAATTAGCGAATATGTAGTTGCTGCAATTATACATACAGATGTATAAATTAATAGTTTTATTTAGCTAATTATGTAGATATATAGGTCGTACGCGCTTACAAAGATGTTAGCGCTTTGTTATCCAATAGAAGTGTTTGTATTATATAAAACAAATTTTTTTATGGGATAACAACGCGCTAACATCTTTGTAGGCGTCTGAATACAGCCTATAATGTATAAAAAAGAAATAGAATCCAGGATGATTAAACACAAGTTAGTATATTAATTTATCATCTCGTTTAACTTAATAAAATAACAATATAGTACTTAAATTTTCTTAAAACATTTTAGATGTTATCACATTTCTGCGCTTATTAAAGTAGAAATTATTCTTAAAATATATAACAATATATATGTAAGTATACGAAATATTATAATTTACTTTCTCTCTCTGTCTTATTTAATTTACTATTTTGTATAAATATTTTTTCACAAAATAGTCCATACAATCCAAATTAATTTTTTAAAAAATTGTATATAGTAATTTTGTCGAAGATTCTATCTCTTTGTATATATAATATGTTTTTATCGAATGCTATGCTCAAATAACTCTATTAACGTCTCTTTTTTGACTCTGATATTTTAATATATATATTTTTTTTCTTTTCTTCCACTTTATAATTAATAAAACATCTCAAGAAGAGAAAATTGTCAATATATAGTAAGTTGCCATTCCGTAATCAGGGCTGCCATAAGAATAATATGATTAATTTTATTTTATCTATTTATAAATGATTGCCTTTATTTCACCATCTTTATCATATAAATAAATATTTATTTAAATGGCTATATAGTATAGAAATCTAAATAATACATTACGTGTCATCTCTGTTCTGCATTTGTCCTGCATTGGCATTGCAATAATGTCCACTTAATATTATATGTTAGCCAATGAGAATGATTGATATAACTTTTATTGGCAATTTTCTTTCCTTAAAATGTAATTAATGCTATCAATATGTAAATTATATACAACACCGTGTGTGTGTGTGTGTGTGTGTGTGTGTGTGTGTGTGTGTGTGTGTGTGTATGTGTGTGTGTTTATATGATATATATATTTCTTTTTTATAGGAAAAATAAAAGAAATGAGCAGTCGTCCTCAACGGCAGAACGTCAAGAAACCGCTACGATATCAGACGACATCATCAAAGGAAGGGGAAGTAGAAAAAAATTTAGGAAGAAAAACTCCAATGGAACAACCAAACAGTCCATTAAACGACGATATCGCTGAATTAAGGGGAGTATTGGAAAATGATTCTTCTAGAGATAATATGCATGTTCATCCCGATCCACTTATTAATTATACACAATCAACTACACCACATGTTAATAACACAACACACTTGCATTACACACAACCTTTTACTCAGACAACATTCAGTCCCAGTGTCACATCGCATGCACCAACCTACACACAATTATTAAATGTTAATCACACAACACATTCTAATAATAGTTTACAACCAATTAACTATGCACCACAAAATTATAATTCAGCACAAACAACCACGTACGCTCCACATACATCTACTCATAAACAATATATTAATAGTGGATTAAATACATTAACATATAATCCTAAGTTTCATGATTCAAACATCTGGCCAAATGAGAGTCATCGCCAAAGTTTTGTACCACCATCACAAACTTCAGGAGAGTTTTACAACGTTAAGCCGGAAATTCAGTAAGTAGATAATAGAATTCTGCTAATAGAATTAAGCAGACAATTTTTTATAAATATGTAAATATACAATATAAATATACTGTACTAAGTATACCTAATTTACACTTATATTTGCAAATAAATATTTTCAGAGCAATACATGGAAGAATTGATTGGCTTTGGAAATGAAGTAAGTTTTGAAATACATTATATATATATATATATATATATATATATATATATATATATACACATATATAAGCATTAAATATTATTTATTTTTTATCTAAACATGATACACTATTTAGATGTATTATAGTTAGTATTCAGAATGCACAAAAATGTTAACACATTAGCTAATAAAAGAATCTGTATAATAATACAGATTCTTTTATTGAATAATAACGCGCTAATATCTTTGTAAGTGCGTTCTGAATACTGATCTATGTGTATATATTATTTAAATTTATTATGTAATCTAATTATTTATATATATATTATATATATTATTTTTACAGAACATCATTTACAAAAATATATCAGAAATTGGACAGAATCTTAAAGCAGACGAGTAAAAATAGCCAAGGACATACACTTGAGAAACCGGCATTTTTACCAGTATCATCAGTAGCGGATGTCGAAAGATTTGAAACTGCTACTGATGAAGAATATATGACACTGGTATGTAAAACAAATAAGTTTATCATATATATTTTTGTATAATGCACTTCAGTAAATTAGATGTAAAGACACATATAAATAGAAATATAAATGTAACTAAATTTTTCTTACAGGTGAATTATTTGATTTTTATTGGTGGTTTCAATGCCAAAGAAAGCATTAATTTATGCACAAAGGAAGTATTCCAAGATCGCTTGATGACTTCATATACTTGGTTTGGTCGTGAAAATCAACAACCATTATTTAATACCCGCTTAGTTAAAGCTATTTACGGTATGATATTATTATACTGATACTAAATTTAAGTTATTCGATGATATTTTAATACAATGTTTTGCAGATGCTGTATGTGAAAATAAAAATTTCGAAAAACCAATGCGGGCTACATTCCAAATGATTATGAGGGATGCTGTGCGAACAGCCAAGCAAAGGTATAAGAATAAACGCCGCAACAACTTGGAACAACGTGCACAAAGAGGTCACCAAAATAAAAGAGGACATGATCTGTGGAACAACGAACACGACGAACCCATTGCACGCAACGAACACGACGAACCCATTGCACACAGCGAACACGAAGACGGGGACGAGATGACACTATCGGAAGGAACAGAAGAAAATTAGGTCAGTTTTGTGAAAATATATATATATCTTTCATAATACATTTTATTTAACATTTAGTCCCGCATTTTGTTCACTGATTAACAATGATTAGTTCCATACTTTTAAAAAATTTATATATATGTATAGATATATATATTACATATATAAATTTGTTAAAAAATTGAACATATTGTTAAACAGTTTATTTTTCAATAAATCATTTACATTTTGCAATATTAATAATCAATTAATTGTTTTAACTTTGTTACAGGCATTGCAGGAAAAACGTTTATTGCACAGTGCTACTGAACGGGCCGGATTTTTCTGCGCATGCGTATGTGCAAAAATACTCGGCCTGTTCAGCAATATTGTCATAATATTGCAGGTTGAAGAAAGAAGAAGAAGCGGAAGCGAAGTGACCTGATTGAGGACATCAAAAAACTAATCGGCACTTTTCAGTGCCAATTAGCACTTTTCATTGGCGTTCAAACCCAGTGAGAAATGACTTATCAAAACGACATCAAATTGACGTCGAATTGATGAAAATTTCATCAATTTGATGTCAGTTTGATGTCGATTAGATGGTCCTTTTTTTACTGGAATGAAGCACTAAAAAGTGCCATTTTTAATTATTTTAAAACGATGGAATACCTCTTGATTCGCTTATATCGGCACTTTTTAGAGCCACTAACAGGAAAATCACTTTTCCTTACATCGGCACTTTTTAGAGCCATAAATAAAAAATGCATTTTATTTATATATGTTGCAGAAATAAACAATGCACGTAGCGCGTTATTTATTTCTGCAGCATATATAAATAAAATGCATTTTTGATTTATGGCTCTATTAATATATTATTTAATATTACAGGCGAAAAATATCTTGAATCATGAAGTAACGATTTGAAACATATAGCAATGGTTTAATTGTGACACTTGATGGCATTTATTACGAAGGAGCTTTTACGCAAAACGTTCTAACGGTGACTATACACTCATGATTCTCTTTTTAATATAAGAAACAGTGTGAATAAATATGAATATCAATATAATTAAAATATATATATTGACATTGTCTGTTGAAGGAACATGGAGTAATGGTATTCGAAGATGCTGGCACATTATGAATGAGGCGAATTCAAATCTGCAGGGATATTTTGTGGAAAAGGTATCTTAACATTCCGAAGTGATGACAGACTAGAAGGTAATATGAATGGCGTGTGGAATGAGGGTGTGTCGAAGTTATCGCCACATGGCATATGAATAAAGTTAGTGGAACTGCACAAATCAATTCGAAATCAGCATAAGTATTTCTTCTATTGTTAGATCTTGCTCTTTTTCTTTTTAATATTAAGTAATAAATTAGAAGTTTTTAATTATATATTTATATTGTATTAAAACATAATTTTGATAATATTTGTATATATGTTATTTTAATATATAATTTATATATAATTTTTTATATATTAATATATAATTTACATATAATTTATATTATATTTGTATTAGGTCTTTCGATAAACTACATTTTATTAGAAAAGGTTTTTGTCAATGTATATAAGTTACTATTAAAAAAATGTTTGTCGTTAGTAAACTCAATGTTCTGCAACTAAGAAACGTTTGTATATGAGTTGCATATTAAAAGGTTAAAGTTCGGTTACTTTCAGTTATCTTTTATAAAAAAATATTGTGCATTGCAAATAGTATGAAGTGCATAGCTCTATATTGTGATAAAAAAAAAAGAAAAATTACCTTTTCTTTTCCACATCTGAATTAGATTAGCTGTATAAAAGCAATTGTTATTCACACATATCTTTTATTTTTTTCTTGCAATACTAAAACAAATTCGCAAATCTTTTTAAATATGTTATTGTTGCCTTCTACATAATACAATTTGTTCTTAGGATGTAAATATGTTATTTTATGGAAAATTTCTGTTTTATATAATCTACACTGCATGCAAATTACTTTTTTCAGAATTTATTTATTAATTGTGATTTAAAGATGAGATGTATTATTCTTATACTATATATTGTAACAAAAAAAAAGAAATATGCTATTTATTAAATAATAAATTTGTTTATAATAATACCTAATATAGCATCTTTGATTTATATTTACTTTTTGTAATATGCCCTTTTTAAATATAATATTCTTCAAATGATAGCATTGTATGTGTATATGCATAATATGTTTATATATGATACATATACACACATAGTATGTTTGAAAAGTATATATATTTATTTTTATCAATAAAATATAATTCTTATCAATATATAAAACAGCAAATTTTGCCATACATGGCGTGTGATAGCAAATTTGTGCCAGAAATAGATAAAAGCTTATTGTAATAATGCGAATCGTATAAATTAATGAATGACAAAGGTTTTAATAAAATTAATTAAATTTTACATTAACAAATATAAATAAAATTTAATTAGAAAACAAAAAATCATCTCATTTAAATATTTTTATTTATTTCTTAATATAAAATTTAATTAATTTTATTAAAATCTGTTTAATGGAACTCATTAATTTATACGATCCGCATATTACGATAAGCTTTGCCTATTTTTGCTACAAATTTGCTATCATACCGTGTACGGCAAGGCTTGCTCTGTTCTTGCCGCAAATTTGCTGTCATATTGTGTACGGCAAGGCTTGCTCTGTTCTTGCCACAAATTTGCTGTCATATCGTGTACAGCAAGGCTTGCTCTGTTCTTGCCGCAAATTTGCTGTCATATTGTGTACGGCAAGGCTTGCTCTGTTTTTGCCGCAAATTTGCTGTCATGTCGTGTACGGCAAGGCTTGCTCTGTTTTTGCCGCAAATTTGCTGTCATGCTATGCAAAGCAAGGTTTGCCGTATCATTTATGTAAAATATGCGTCATGCTATTGCGACAAGCATTGCCAGCAAAAGATAAGCTTTTTGCGGACACACCTTGTTGTAATTTTGCTGCAAAGGCATGTTCGAATTTGCTGCAAACTTTGCGCAAAGTTTGCATCATTTTGCTATCTGGGTATACACACATTATTATAATAACTATCGCATCAGCATTATCACTTATACATATATACATATATATATATATACGAATACCAAGTATTTTTTCTACTTACTAAGACTTTGTAACATTAGTACTATCAATAATGTATTTTATCAGGAATTAAGTACACATAATTAGAAATAATTGTAAATATCAACCTCAGGCTTTTTCTTGTATGAAACCATGAACATTAGAATAAATATGATTATAAGTTAAATCTCTTAATTCATTTATAAGCCGACCTACCTTTTAAAGACCACCCCCAAATCTCCACTCCCTAATCAAAGATTGCACCAGGTCCAGTCCCGAGTTAAAGTGATTCAATTCACTGACTCAAAACTTGGACCACGAGCGCATGACCCAGAAACAGGGTTATAACGGGCTTGAAAGGGCACACTGATTCATATTCTGCGTTGCAAAAAGTGCGTTCGACCCGAGGCACCTACCCTCTCTTACTTTGCGTGCCTACGGGAATTGTGTAAGTTTCGTTACGTCCTTCCTTGCCTTACCTGCGTCCCTCTGAAGTATCCCTCCACCATTCGAAACAAATTAAATCTCTTAAGGCTGGACGTAACAATACTTTCTTTAAAAATTCCTCCATTACTCTTTCGACCATATGCTTCAATATCAACAAATTTAAAAATATAATTGCTGTCACATATAGCCAAAAGAACTATACTATGACTGCCTTTGTAGTTAAAATATGACGATCCTGCATTGGGTTGACCCTTGAAATAAGTTATTTAAAAAATTTAGTAAATGTATATTTTATTTTATAATAAATAGAAAAATTTATTATTTTAATTCAATAATTATGTGCTTTCCATGCAATAGTACCTATTCTCCCGGTAATACTATAGGTGATAAATTTGTCCATATAGCTTGGCATGTTTCTGAAATAATATTTGCAGCAGTAGTTAAACCAATTAAATACTGGTAAGATAATGAAAATATACAATCATCAGAGGCCAAATATCTGAAATTAAATTTGCATTTTTAAGTGTAAAATACTATATAATAATACATTTATTAGCAAAGTAAATTTTTTGTCATTTCAATGTCATAAATAAACGCTCAGCAACATCTATAGGTTTTCTAATGTTAAACTGCTTATATATTTCTGATTCAAATAAAAATACGAAGTCTTCAATAGAGTTCGGGTCACTTTGATGACGGCGGTATGATTGAGTTAAACACAAATAAAATCAATGTGCTATATCATATTGATACTCAAAATTCATGATATTCAAAAAATACCGTTATTCGCTAAAATACCCTAAAATGCAGTGCAAATTTCAAACTCGTGTGCAATCAACAAAAAACATTGTATCGACATGTATTTTTTTTTAGTTTGCTTAGAAAAGAATGAACTTTAAGAATCTGGATTAATTTTAGCCAGATTTTGACGAGAAACTTGTGAAAAATGATAACAAACTTTTACTTTTTTCAATTAAAAAAAACATGTTTGGTTTTCATGCAATACAAAAGGTTCGCACTTAACAAATCAAACTTTCGCCTAGGGATTCTCAAAGTAGAGTCTTTGTCCTTTAATTTAAAAAAAGTACATGTAATTTGAATGATTTTTCGCAAAGTTGCATCACTTTGAAGATTGCCTAAAAATCGGTCAAAATTTTTGTCTCGTTTTTTTTGCGCCAGTGTAAAAAAACACAAATTATATCTTAATTTTAAATTATGTCTTAATTTTGGGTTTGTGTAATAATATTTTTTTAAAGTAAGTTAGTTTACGACTATTATATTTTATGTACAAGTATAAGTTATACAATAAGAAATATGAGCATATAAAAATCACATTAAATATCTCCTAATTACAATAAGATTAGTGTAAGAAAAAAAAAAGTATTTTATGTTTAATGTGATATGTTTTTATTTATCAAAAAAATGTTTAACGTAATATGTTTTTATTGAATCTTTTTATTAATTATGTTTATTTTGTATGAAAAATAAGAATATGTTAAAAGAAAATGTTAACATAAATTCGAGTTAATATAAAAGTAAATAAAATTATGTTTGTTACATTTACCCAGCTAGCAAAATAACGCAAACTTTGCGCGAAGTTTGCCGCAAACTCGAGCAAACCTTTGCAACAAAATTACGACAAGGTGTGTCCGCATTAAGCTTAGCTTTTGCTGGCAAGGCTTGTTGTAAATAGTATGACGCATATTTTATGCAAATAACAGGGTAAAATTTGCTAGTAAAGCATAACAACAAATTTGCAGCAAGAACAAGGCAAACCTTGCTGTACACAATATGATAGCAAATTTATGGCAACAATAGAGCAAACCTTGCTGTACATAGCATGATAGCAAATTTGTGGCAAAAACAAGGCAAACCTTGCTATGCACAATATGATAGCAAATTTGTGGCAAGAACAGGACAAATATTGTCGAAATTTAGATCAACAAAAATGAAATATTAGACTGATTAGTCAAATATCAAATGTGAATGGTGCAATCGTACTTGGTTCTCTGTTCTCGACGAGCCCCTTTTATTAATCCAGTAGGTAAATCTTTTTCACGAGAAATGCGCCATCTCGAGATAGATAGTAAAGTCAGAAATAAAGTTTAAAACCTGATAATGCAACCCTGTTATTTGCATAAAATGTGCGTCATACTATTTGCGACAAGCCTTGCCAACAAAAACTAAGCTGTTTACGGACACACCTTGTCGCAATTTTGTTGCGAAAGTATGCTCGGCAAGTTTTATTTTGTTTTTGCTACTAATTTGCCGTTATTCTGTGCTTAACAAGATTTCCTGTTTCTGCCATAAATTTATTGTCATGTCGTGTAGCAAGGTTTGCTCTGTTATTTGCTTAAATTTTGCATTTTATCGTGTCGGAACAAATCTTGTAATTTCTATACGTAATATTTATGTACAAGTCTTTCTCTGTTATTTGCAGCATTGTGTGATGAAAACTTTTGCCGTAAATTTGCTCGAAACTTTTAGAAAACAAAGCAACAGACAATTACTTGTCATAAAATTGTTGTCAAAATTGAAACAATCCTTGCTGTAAAGCTTTCACGATATGTGATTTTAACAGGCCTGGCTAGCTGGGTATATGCTTCTATATCTTTCTAACAATTGCATCATGATAATATTTCTTTTATCAATTGCAAAATTTCTTTCATTATCTCTTCTGGGAATTTGTATTGTATTGATTCTTTCAATATTAATATCTAATAGTGTTTCGGTCAAGTCATTATTTATAAGATAAAAATTATGTAGAGCACAACATGCCATCACAATATTTGAAGCTTTTTCTATTTTATATATTGTTATATATTTCAGCCTTCGCCACCGACCTTTCAATAAACCAAAACAATTTTTGACTCTTGTATTGCTATGTATTTTATTATATGTTGCTTGCATATGTGTAATATTTCCATAATCTTTAAAAGGAGGTAGAAGCTATTCTTTTATAAAATATATTTTGTCTCCTAATAAATGTTGATTTGGTAAAAAATATGGAGAATACTCATTTGCTTCAATTTTAATATATAAGCTTGAATTCGTTAAAACTCTGCAATCATTAGCTGATCGAGGATGACCGACATATACATTTGTAAATAGACAATCTTCTGTACATATTCCTTGCATAATTATTGAATGTGTCATATATTTATTTTGATAACATTTTTGATGCATATTTGATGCTATTACATTTATATGGCAACCATTGATTGCTCCAATTACTTAAATATTACAATAAACCCTATACATTTCATCATCATAATATTTGCAATATTTTATTATCTTAAATGCAATATTAGTTATACCTGGAAAACCTGCAATATTTCTGAATTTTTCTTGTATTTTTATTCATTGGTTAACAGTAAGCCATTGTATTAGTATTGGTACTGTTACGTCCAGCCTTATGGGATTTTACTCTTTATTCGGTAGGAAGGATATCTCAGGGAGAACAGGTAAGGCAGGGAAGAACGTAACAAAACGTGTAGAATTCCCGTAGGCACACAGTTTAAGGAGGGTATGTGCCTCGGGTCGAACGCACTTTTTATGACTCAAAAATATAGGTCAACGTGCCGATAGGCCCGCTATAACCCGTTTCGAGTCGTACGTTCGTCGGTCCAAGTTTCGAGTCAACGAATTGAATCGCTTTAACTCGGGATCGGACCAGGTGCAGTCTTTGTTCGGGATAGACGAGATCGTTGTTAATTAAAATAAATGATAAAGTTTCACATAAAATTAACAAAAGTATTTATTCTAATAACAAATAAAAATGAAAATATAAAGAAATACAAATAAGCGCTGAAGTCGTGATTTAACATAATTTGTTGGCTATGAATTTATAAAGATTAAATTATAAGAATGGTTCTAAATAAATTTCGCAAGAGTTTACAATGTTTAAAAATACGCAAAGGGTTATAAAAATAGATTTTCGATTGAGTTTACAAAAGTTTTAAAAGTTTAACAAAGGGTTATTAATAAAATAAAAAAAAACACAAAGGTTATTAATATAAATTTCGGAAGTGTAAAACTAATGGGCAGCTTTTTGTTTGTGAGTTACATTATATCTTAAGTAATTCGGAGAGAGAAGGTTAGGAAAGTGCAGACTCTTGAAAATTAAAACCGTGAATTGTTGTTTGGACTCTCGAACACTAAGGGCGGAATTCGCATACCGGAACGCCCGGTCGGACTCTCGAGCAACAGCCTCTGAATCCGCGCACCGGAACGGCCGGTCGGATCCTCGAGCAACAGCCTCTGAATCCGCGCACCGGAACGGCCGGTCGGACTCTCGAATGACCGTCTCCGAATCCGCGCACCGGAACGACCGGTCGGACTCTCGAGCTGCCGGGCTCGCATCCGCAAACCGAGCAAAGAAGGGGGACGGAAAACTCTAAGAGAGAATTATTTATAAATAATAGGAGGGTGTCTTAAAGAATTAAAATGGAAGGGAGATGTTACCATGAGTAACGTAAAAACCAAAGAAATTATGATTGTGGGACTTACTCATTGTTGGTTCTCGAGCAAATTTGTCGGAATCGAATAGATTTCTTGCCCGGATGGAACGGCACTAAAGTCTACTTGCGCACTGATTCTACATGATTACTAACTAACTAACTAACTCTAAAAACGTAATTCTAAAACTTTACTCTCCATTACTATTACTGACTATCCATTACTGACTGCTAAACTCTTATTACTGATACTTTCATTACTGACTACTATTGCCTACTATTACTAACTGGTATAAAGACAACTGACTCCCTTCAAGATTTGGTATTATATATATATATATATATATATATATATAGAGTCTTACAAGGGGAGGATCCAGAGATAGGTGGTTCAAATATTCTAATTGGTAGGATTCTTTTTCAAGATTGTGTGGTGGGTGAATTCTAAGTTTTCTTATTGGAGAAATAGTTTTTCCTTTTTGCCCAATCATACGTTAAGTAATCTGTCGAAAGTTTTTCTGTTTCCTCCCACATTCTTTCAATTTTATCGAAGGGATCCGACCTATCGCGTAGGTTATCTTCCCTTTGGGTTTAAGAGATAAATATTTTTTTCTATTGTGCTAGACGCGCTACGGTATGGGTTGCAGATGGAGGAAACGGTTATTTATTTTTCGCTTATGTTTAGATACTTTATTGCTCATTTTTTGTGAGCAAACGTGAAACTTTGCTTAGATCCCATGGTTGTTTTTTGAATTTCTATCTTCAGAATTTATTATTTGTTGACTCAATATTCAAAGGAGTCGGAATTATCTACTTGGTCGTTTCGTCCATCTATGTTTGTTATTACGTTTCTAACAGACTAATCCTAGACACATAAAAATTATCGGAGACCGTTGAAACGGAATTTCTTTTGTAAAATTATTTGTTCCTCTGACGAAGGGAAATCGTGGAGTCTGCCGGACGTAACACTCCCCGCCTTAGACAAATGTTGGGGGCGTATGAACACAACATTTGCAGAATTTAATAGGCTGAGCAACGATTTCTCTTTTTCATGGATTATTATATTTATTTTGTATCGCATTAATATCCTATTTTTCCTTCGTTTAGGTATTTATTTATATCAACGCTTGTCTCTTAAGAAAGAGGAAGGAAAAGGCAATCTTTAAAATCCTTTCTTGCTCTTTCGTCTTCCTTTACACGTGTATGTTTTATTTTAATTTCTAAATTAGATTATTCGTATGTACGCACATTTTTACGCAGTAGATAATGATTATAATTCACTTAATAAGTTGTTTTACGCATGTATACGCGCTTTTAATTTATAAATTTTCTTAATTAAAAAAAATTTGTATTAAATATATTTCAAAGCTTTCCCTTTTTTTTCTAAAATTATTATTACCGTTATGTTTTTTTTCTCTTGTTTTTTCTAAAAATATTTTAGAATCACGTGAGTGTCAACTAGGTTTTTCTATTCTCCCTTTTTCCTTGGTTTTTTTTTTTTCATTAAGAACGGATTTTGTCCAGAGACAATTGAGTATTTCTCGATCCTGTGCATCGCATTCCACAGGCATATCAACATTTGTTGATATAGGTGTGTCGCCAATTTTACCACTGTTATACTTTTTATATTGCATCAAATAAAATTCTTTTATATTAATTTCAGGAGGGCGACAAATAATCAATTCATCCTGCCGATATCTTCGCGCAGGGTTAGAGTAGTTATGATTTTGCAGAAGATGAGTTCTCAAACAGAGCAACACATCTGAACGGCATCAAGTGCCGGAATTGGATCAAATAATCAATTAGCGAGGTTTCATTCTTCGCTTAAAATTTGTAAGAGTAAAGCGGCATTTTGCCGGATTTGTTTTTGACACTCAGGTGATCTATTTAAATTGTTATTATTCAAATAATTTTATTTTAATTTATTCTTTTATCTAAGCATTTATTATATTATATTCATATATCTCCTTTTAATAGAAAAGGAAAACTTCTGAAACACTATGATTAATTTGTCTTATAGTAACATTTAAATTCTAAAATTGCCTTATTTTGGCAATATGGAACAATGTTATGTAACAAGTTTTCGTAACATTACATCTTATTCAAATATGCAATATAAATTTGAACCTTAAATTAATGTTTAGTATAAAACAATGAAGATATAAAATTATTAATATATGTAACTTTAATGTCGATGAAAATATTGATAGAGAGAAAAGGTATCTTAAATATGAATTCCAATATTCATTAATGTCTGATTCGCTTAAGTTATATTATATTTCTTGGTTATTTTTCTACTTCGTTTTATAATTTAACTTGGTTTATATATGAAGAAAAGACGCAATTGCAGCGTGGACAATTATTGTATATCATTCATTCGACTTGTCACGCGAAATTTCTAAACGGAATATTTTGTTTTGACGCAATAATAACGATTACTTAGATTATAGAATCTTATCAAACTAAGATTTTATTAGGCTTATAAATAAGATTGAATATTGAGTTAAAGCTTGTAGCTTAGTTAAAACCTTTGAATATATTGATTCTTTAACACAATTATTTTTCTTTTACAAATTTTAGGAATATTTTTAAATTAAAAAAAAAAAAATTAAAGATTCTTAGTTTTTTTTTTATCTATATATTTTTTTTTTTATTATTCAATCTTGGTTACGTAATTATTATTCTATTTGTTATTCTTTCAATTATAAGCTAAAATTATATGTTATTTTTGTCGCGAAAATAAAGGTATTATAAGAATAAAACTAACAATTGACATTATTAAAGAATTTTACAATTATCTATTCCTTATCTACTATAAATTTATATTTCATATGCTGCTATCCTTTGTGATGTGCTGGATGTCTTTTATCTTGATTCCAGCCAATAATTATTTGTTTGTCTTCGCTCTCGCCATGATGCTTGAGCTTAGATTATTGTTGCATTTATTGTCCCCTTTTTCCTAAGGATTCGTATCTATTCTTCTCGGGTTCCTTTTTGTGTGGCGGGATAATTGTTTAGAAATGATGAAGAAGGATGTAGTGTATAAATTTTCCTACATGACGTAGCATGTGATTCAAGGATCCATTAAATGGATAGAGATACATGTCGCAGCATGTGATTTGAAAGTGAGGTAATATAACTTATTATTTTGCAAAATATTTTCATGGTTTTAGAGGCTTTTTAAGGATTCCAAATATTGTCAATTTGTAGCCTTTTGTTATCTCTTGCTGATGAGTAGGCTGTATAATTTTTTAAATTTTATTTTTAGTTTATTCAATGTAAGAAAACTTAGAATTAGAATCTTGTTGTTTTTTTTTTCATAGGCTGGGATCTAAAGATTTCTCGTCGATATAGTTGAAGTGCGTATATTATTTTTTATAATATTAACAGATTGTGGATATTGATTGTAATATTTTTAAATAGTTGTATATTACTAGTGGAGGATTTATTCGTAACTTGCTTAGAATTTGGTTTTGTTCATCCTTTTTTAGTTCTTCGTCCTTGTCGCGTGTTCTTCCATCATCCTTGATATCATTTATTTTGTCTGGAGGATCATTTCTATCTTCAATTTTATTTTTTTGTTCTTGCGAATCTAGTTGTTTCTTGTCTTTTATGTCTTCATCGTAGGTAAGGTATCCTTTGTCCGGGGGATCATTTCTGTTCTCGATTTCCTCAGGTTCGTATTTATATTTCTTCAAGCTCTTGAATAATTTTGACAAATGTTGACAAATGTAATGATAAATGTATAACAATGTAGTAATCATACTAATAATGTAGTATAAAATAGTAATAAATTTATAATTTCTTCGGTCTTGAAATTGTATTTTGTTAGATTTAAAAGACTCATGGACTGATATCTTTTCTTTAATTTGTAATTTTAGCGGTTGATACATTTCCTCGTATGTAAATAACATTTGGTTAGAGTTCTTAACAGGTACATCGTTAGATAATGAATCTCCCCTTTTTTCATCAGAGAAGTTGAAGTCTTCGTAGCCTTTGTCCTTTTCATTGGAGTCCTTCAGTATCGTGGAAATTAATTTTGCATTTTCCGGATCATTAAGGTTAAGAATTTTATCGTCATTAATTTCATTGCTGTTTATTTCTTCTTTATGTTTCGATTTTCTTCTCCGCATAAATTTTTCTATTATCTTCTGTGATTGGACTTGCATTGATACAAGGATTTTTGAAAGTGGTTTATTTTTCTTCTTGGAATCATATAATTTTCTTGCATTATAAAACTTAGTTCTTCTTATAAGCTCTTCGATAGCAATATGAGAATTGTTATTTTTATTATATTTATTTTTTATATTTATTCCGATTCTTGTGAATTTTAATTTTTTTAGATAAACTAAGGAGCTCTTTGTTTTTGACTCCTTTAAGAAAAATCGTGTCGTGTTACATAGTGAGGTTTGGTTGCTTCCCTCCTTGCAATCGACTGAAGAATACATTATAGAATTTTGGAGATCTTCCTTTATTGTATCATAATTTTTAAGGGGGATTTGATATTCCTTTCCCTTTAAGATTTCAGAATTATTTATTGATTTACGAGGGGTTTGGTAACTTCCCCCTCCAAGGATTTCTGGATCATCAATTAAAACAGGAGAGGTTTGGTAACTTCCCCCTCCAAGGATTTCTGGATCATCAATTAAAACAGGAGAGGTTTGGTAACTTCCCCCTCCAAGGATTTCTGGATCCCTGGGCAGCCCGAGGAATGTTTGAAAATCTCCTCCCTCATGGATTTTTGGATCTCTGGTCAATTCAAGAGAGGTTTGGTAACTTCCCTCCTCAAGAATTCTTGGATCTCTGGGCAATCCAGGAGAGATATGGAAATCCTCATTTCCAACGACTTTTGGATCACTACTTAATTCACGAGGGGTTTGGTAATTTCCCCCTCCAATTCGGGAATCTAGAACTTCGGGAGAGGCATAGGAGCCTGATTTTTGTTCTAGAATAGATTTTTCCTTCAAATTTTTATTTTTTTGTGTTAGTGTATGTTTATCTTTTTCTTTAATTTCAATTTCGTCTTCGGATTTGTTTTCAATTATCCCTTCTTTTTTATTTAACATCTGAATTTCTTTATTTATTGTTTTATTCTCTTCTTCTATTATGTTTTTATTTTCATTTATAATTTTGTCTTCATCGTTTTTCAAATTTACGTTACAATTGTTGTTCGTTTTATCTTTATTGTTAATATTTTCTTTTATTTCTTCCTCATAAATTTTATTAGAGACTTCTTGATCAACAATTGAGAAAGATCTAAGACGTAGGGTTGGTACCTGGACTTCTATTTCTTCGTCCAAGTTACTTACAACATCTATATACGCCTTTCCTGAGCTAACTTCCGCTAGAGTTTCTATCGCATAAATTCCATGCGCTATTTTTAATCTAGGTATATCCCCGATTCTTATTTCAGGGTTTTCTACTCTAATATAAAATGGCGATTTTAATCGTGGTGCTACTATAATCATTTCAGGTGAAAAGAAGGGTAGATTAATTCCAAAAACGTCTAAATGTCCCTTTGCATAATTTATTTTTGCGGAAGTTTGATAAAAAAAATCATTGCCCAATATACTTGGTTGTAAGATCGGAAAGTCGTTAGTTACAATATGAAAAGTTATTTCCTTTCCGTAAAGAAGTAAATTAATTTCTCCTAGAGTGTAAGTCGGATAATCGTAAATACCATTTAATTCTAATATGTTGTCGTAATTGATTGTTTTATTTTTGGGCACAAAATTTTCTTTAATTAAATTTATTTCATAACCTGTATCTAATGCGAAAGTTATAGGAGAAGTTGATTCACAAATTTTTATCTGAACAGTAGGCGGACGACTGTGTTTGTCGAGGTTTATCATTACGGGTCGGGGTTCCCAAGCATTTTGGTTAACATTTTCTGTGACGCCCATGGATGTGGAACTCGTTCGGTCCCCAATTGCATACCTGACTTCGAGGAAGCCATCGGAGTTTTCCGGCTCATTCATATAATTATTACTTGTGATACGTAGTTTACAATTCTTAAGAAGATGCCCTCGTTTTTTACAATAGTGACAGAATAATGAATCTACAGATACTGCGGTTTGCTCTAATTTAGATCGACAATCTTTAGCTATATGCCCAAAGTTATAACAAATTTGGCATGCAATTTTTGATTTTTTATTTATGTTATATTGTTTATTTTGCTTTTTCCAACAATTATTAGCCGTGTGACCCGGTTTATCACACCATTGACAGATTACGTAAGGCTTATTTTGTTCATTAGTTTTATAAATTTTACAAAATTTAGCATGGTGACCGGGTTTAGAACATAACTGGCAAATGACGTAATTTTCTTGTACTACATTAACGGGTTGTTGAGATTGAGCATCGCGGAAGTAACACTTGTCGGCTGCATGCCCGTGGATTTTGCAAATTTGACATTGGATTTGTGTTCTACAATTACAGGCTAAGTGTCCTCTCTTATAACAGAGCTGGCAATTTTTCCATAACCGGTTAATACTTTGATTTTTACCTGAAATATTATCCTGCCCTGATCGGAAATATGCCATTGTACGAAGCTCTCTTTCTATTTACGAGATATCGGCTATGGTTATGCAAGCGTCTAAAATTTTTTTTTTTTTATTTCTGATTTAAAAAATTTTTTTTTTTTTATAAAACATTTCACGACGTTTTAATATTTTAAGAAAAAGAACATTTCTGAAATTTTATACGATAGTTTTATTGTTTACGTAATTTTTATTTTTTACTCAATTTACGAAGACGACAATGTATTTTATTTTTTTTTTTTTATAAATGCAACCTAGTTTTCTTTGTAAAAAGTTTTTAAATAAACCAAAATTTAGCTCTAAATATTTTGTCAATTGGGCAAATTATCGAAATCTTCATCTTGGATAACACGCACTTTACTTATAATCCTTTTGTTCTACTAATTGTGTAAATTAAAATTTGACCTCTACAGCCGGGATAGATTTTACCCCCTTTTTTTCCGGTAAAAGCTGATTATATTTTTTGGCCGTTAAATAAAGGAATGACCATCACAATGAATTACAATATAGCAAAAATTTGAATTCGATATTATTTTAATTTGTTTACGCTCATAAATATATCTAGTTTCATGCACTGACTGAATCATTACTCTTTCAAGGTTGTCGAAAATATACATATTAATAAGAGTTCAGTTTGATGCAATTTTCACATGCAATTTTGTCTACTGAAAAAAGGAAATAATTAATTCAGGGAATTATTTATTAGGAACGAAAGCATATAGTTGGATATTGTCTGGATTTAATTTTCTAAAATGATTTTATATAAATTATCGACTTCAGCATTATTTCAAAATTGACCTCATCTTATTCCTTCTCAAAGACAACACCTATTGATCCCGGACGAGCCCCCAAAAATTTTAATTGTTCTGTTACGTCCAGCCTTATGGGATTTTACTCTTTATTCGGTAGGAAGGATATCTCAGGGAGAACAGGTAAGGCAGGGAAGAACGTAACAAAACGTGTAGAATTCCCGTAGGCACACAGTTTAAGGAGGGTATGTGCCTCGGGTCGAACGCACTTTTTATGACTCAAAAATATAGGTCAACGTGCCGATAGGCCCGCTATAACCCGTTTCGAGTCGTACGTTCGTCGGTCCAAGTTTCGAGTCAACGAATTGAATCGCTTTAACTCGGGATCAGACCAGGTGCAGTCTTTGTTCGGGATAGACGAGGTCGTTGTTAATTAAAATAAATGATAAAGTTTCACATAAAATTAACAAAAGTATTTATTCTAATAACAAATAAAAATGAAAATATAAAGAAATACAAATAAGCGCTGAAGTCGTGATTTAACATAATTTGTTGGCTATGAATTTATAAAGATTAAATTATAAGAATGGTTCTAAATAAATTTCGCAAGAGTTTACAATGTTTAAAAATACGCAAAGGGTTATAAAAATAGATTTTCGATTGAGTTTACAAAAGTTTTAAAAGTTTAACAAAGGGTTATTAATAAAATAAAAAAAAACACAAAGGTTATTAATATAAATTTCGGAAGTGTAAAACTAATGGGCAGCTTTTTGTTTGTGAGTTACATTATATCTTAAGTAATTCGGAGAGAGAAGGTTAGGAAAGTGCAGACTCTTGAAAATTAAAACCGTGAATTGTTGTTTGGACTCTCGAACACTAAGGGCGGAATTCGCATACCGGAACGCCCGGTCGGACTCTCGAGCAACAGCCTCTGAATCCGCGCACCGGAACGGCCGGTCGGATCCTCGAGCAACAGCCTCTGAATCCGCGCACCGGAACGGCCGGTCGGACTCTCGAATGACCGTCTCCGAATCCGCGCACCGGAACGACCGGTCGGACTCTCGAGCTGCCGGGCTCGCATCCGCAAACCGAGCAAAGAAGGGGGACGGAAAACTCTAAGAGAGAATTATTTATAAATAATAGGAGGGTGTCTTAAAGAATTAAAATGGAAGGGAGATGTTACCATGAGTAACGTAAAAACCAAAGAAATTATGATTGTGGGACTTACTCATTGTTGGTTCTCGAGCAAATTTGTCGGAATCGAATAGATTTCTTGCCCGGATGGAACGGCACTAAAGTCTACTTGCGCACTGATTCTACATGATTACTAACTAACTAACTAACTCTAAAAACGTAATTCTAAAACTTTACTCTCCATTACTATTACTGACTATCCATTACTGACTGCTAAACTCTTATTACTGATACTTTCATTACTGACTACTATTGCCTACTATTACTAACTGGTATAAAGACAACTGACTCCCTTCAAGATTTGGTATATATATATATATATATATATATATATATAGAGTCTTACAAGGGGAGGATCCAGAGATAGGTGGTTCAAATATTCTAATTGGTAGGATTCTTTTTCAAGATTGTGTGGTGGGTGAATTCTAAGTTTTCTTATTGGAGAAATAGT
Organism: Monomorium pharaonis; assembly: GCF_013373865.1. Taxonomy (NCBI): domain Eukaryota; kingdom Metazoa; phylum Arthropoda; class Insecta; order Hymenoptera; family Formicidae; genus Monomorium; species Monomorium pharaonis. The sequence goes on along the minus strand of NC_050467.1, from coordinate 31,989,977 downwards.
TTTTCCTTTTTGCCCAATCATACGTTAAGTAATCTGTCGAAAGTTTTTCTGTTTCCTCCCACATTCTTTCAATTTTATCGAAGGGATCCGACCTATCGCGTAGGTTATCTTCCCTTTGGGTTTAAGAGATAAATATTTTTTTCTATTGTGCTAGACGCGCTACGGTATGGGTTGCAGATGGAGGAAACGGTTATTTATTTTTCGCTTATGTTTAGATACTTTATTGCTCATTTTTTGTGAGCAAACGTGAAACTTTGCTTAGATCCCATGGTTGTTTTTTGAATTTCTATCTTCAGAATTTATTATTTGTTGACTCAATATTCAAAGGAGTCGGAATTATCTACTTGGTCGTTTCGTCCATCTATGTTTGTTATTACGTTTCTAACAGACTAATCCTAGACACATAAAAATTATCGGAGACCGTTGAAACGGAATTTCTTTTGTAAAATTATTTGTTCCTCTGACGAAGGGAAATCGTGGAGTCTGCCGGACGTAACAGTACTAATCTTAAAATACATTTTATCCAAATATTAATGCAATTCGAAACGATAAATGTTACTACATCAAATTTGTCCCCAATTTGTGCCATTGATATTTAACTTGACCAATAATATAAGGCTATTTGTTGAATTTTATGTGGTTGTACTGGATCTAATCCTCCAGTAAATTGCTAAAGTTATAGGTTTGTTTTTTATTCCTGCACTGCTGTACTAGTGCAATAAATTAGAATAAGAAATAATATATTTGTCTTATTCTTATTGCACCAGTGCAGCAGTGCAGAAATAAAAAACAAACTTTACAATTGTACTTTAAAATATTGATGTTATCAGATTATATGATTACATACTTTTTGCATTTCTTGTTGTATTATTGCTTCCAGTAAAGATTGAAACGTTAACCGTTTCATTTTAAAATTAAGAAAAAAGTTATGTTCGATAAATCTACCTAAAATTCGGTATAATCCGGGACGGGTACAATTCTGTCTTTTTTTAAATGACATTAATAAATAAATATTCCTCTCCTTTGCTTTTTTTGAATAAAAAAATTGCTTATAAATTTCCACTGATGATATTTCATCATCTTCGTCATCATTAAACACTTCATTCATTAAAATAGGCAAATATCTTTTAAGACTCATATTTTATTATTCTTTATTCTTTCTTCATAGTTTTAAATTTGCACGTATAGAAAAGAACCAATGCGTTTTAGCGTAATGATTACAGTACATGTTACTAGAGTAAGCTCCGCCTCTACCAATAGCAACCTTGGTACATGTACCAAACGATCGCCAAAAATCGTCTATTGGTAATATAGTTTGACTTATTCACTAACCAATATGTGTGTCATTATGTTCACTGCAATATTGGCAGTATATATGTATATGAAATTATTTAGTAGCCAATATTGGTGTCATTATGGATACTACAATACTAATAGTGCATTAACATTTTATTAATAATTAATATTATTTTTACATTGGACAATATCGGCCAAGATTTTCCTAATATAACCAATATTTAGCCAACGTTGACCAATGTATTGCCAATGCACTGTTCTACTAGGGATGCAAATGGAGAAATAGGACTACAGTGTACAGCTATAAAATCCTGTCAAAAATTGACAGGAAAAATCTGATTTTATCGGAATAATTTCAATGGATAATTTTAAATGCACATGATCGGATTATTTATTGAAAAAGTAACAAACAGATATTTTTTTCGGATATTGCAATCAATATATTTCTGATAATATTTCCGATAAACTGCGAACGGAATTTTTATCCGTTCAATGTAATTTTTTACTTTTTCAATGGACAATCCGATCCTTTTTATCGGAAAAAGACTGGAAATTTTTCTCTGAGTGTATAATGCGGTTTGATAATGGTTCAATAGTGATTCGATAGCTGTATGATATGGTTCGATAGCGGTTCGGCAGTTATATGAAGCAGTTTGATAACGGTTCTTTATCTGTACGATGCGGTTTGATAATAGCTCAATAGATATACAACGCGATTCGATATCTATACAAAAAGAACAATATAATCAATTTATAAACTGCTTGCAGCGAAATAATATTCATAATGAGTATAACGCAGTCAAATTATTAAATGAAATATGCACTCAAAAAAAAAATCCGTTTAAATTTGATTGGAAAATCTGTTTAAAAAGTAACGAAAGGATATTACCGATTCCTTTAATCGAAAAAAAACCGATGAAAAATGACCGATCAAAAACGTCCGATCAAAAAGTTCCGATTAGAAAATATCCGTTTGTTATTTATTAAACAGATAGTGCGATTATATTATATCCGATCAATAAATTATTGATTGGAATTTTTCCATTAAATATATTGATAAATAATTTCAAAAAATTTATTTAAACTATACTGATATTTAACGTAAACGTTTATGAGTTGGTAAAGTATATAGAGCTGAACAAAACAAATATATATATTATATAAAACCGTTTTTATAAGTTATGGAGATATTAATTATACATTATAGAAAATCGACAAATATTTAAGTATGTCTTGTTCGGAGACTTTTTCTCTAAAATTTCCGTACAAGATATATTGAATACCCGCCAATTTTCTATAATATTATCTTAATATGCAGAAGTAATTATATGTATTATATAAATTTTTCTGTTTAGCTCTATGTACTTTATCAGCTTGTAAACGTGTTAATTATCAATATAGTTTGAACAAATTTTTTGAAAATATTGATATATATATTTAATGGGTAAAATTTCTAATCTAATGTTATCATGCCAATTATTATGCAGACACCTTATATAATACATATTATGTCACACAAATAAGATAAAATATCAATAGTCATATGACGATGAGGAAATATGTAAAACTAGATAAAAATAAAAATTATATTTGCATATATATTTATTTCTTAATTTATCATATTTGTTTACAAAAATATAAAATATATACTGTAGCAAGTATAATGTAATTGTTACGTCCGGTTAAATCATTCTCACCGTCCGTTACGAGCATGCGGAGCACCGCGCCGAAAAATCGTGTTGCCAGGTAGCTAGGCGCAAGCGTTCACGCCGGGCTCAGGGCCTTACGCGCCGTAAGCATGCGGTCCATACGTATGGCACGCATGCTTGACGTAAAACGCTAATTAGGAGCGAATTACCGAGGGAAACGAAAAGTCTCCAAAGGGAGGCGACCCCTTTTTTTTTGTGTTTTTTTTGGGAGATTCATTCTGAGGCACTTCAGCCTCAGACTGATAAAATAACTCGCATAAGTTAATTAATTAAATTAATTTGGTAATGATTCGTTGGAGAGGAGATGGAACTCCGCTGTTGCGCGTGGCTATGCACCCGCGATCGGGGGAAGGTGTTTGGTGCGAGACAGCGATGACCGAGCGTCCTTAATTAGCGTTAAATGGCTCCAGCGGACTCCGGGCGCGATGAGGAGCACGCAGAACCGCCGTGGTCACTGAGCGCCGTATCCCGGGGTCCTTAGTGAAAAACTGGAGTTAGGAATTCGTTCGATTAAAAAGAGTGGGCGATAGTCCCGCTCCGCGCAAGTGGAGAATATGAGCGCTGGAACGGAATCCCATCCGACGGAAGTAGAATCAAACACAAAAATTGACTAATTGCGGAAATAATTGACAGGCGTCGGGTAATTTATGACCCACCGCTCATAGCTCTTTACCCCCGATTACCCTCACTTTGAAGTATATAAGGCGAGATTTGCGGGCGAAGCGGGGATTTTGCCTTCTCGATTCCGACGGAAGGTACGTAGAGTGTCATTGTTAGAGTTGTTTTTCGGACTTAGAATATTTCCGCGAGAATTAAAATCGTGATCACGGACTTAGCCGTTCGAGTGACGATTAAAATAGTGGATTTCGGACTTAGATCATCTCGGCAGATTATACTCAATCCGCGTGAATCGAGGCGGCAACTTCCACACCTAACCCTCTCTTACGTTTTCCTTTTTTTATATATATATATATATATATTATTATTGTATAGATCCGACGGCGAGCGAGAGTGCGAAAGTGAGTGTAAAGGTGCTAGCCGTTCAGCGGTGTTACCCCTTCGTTATATATATATATATATATATAAAGTGAGTGATTAATTCGACACGAACTTTGAGCGATTCATTTCCCTCTTTCTTTTCTCTCTCTCTCTCCTCATCCTCTCTCTCCTCACTCACAATCTCTGGCTCTCTCGTCTCTCATCGCTCTCTCATCTCTCCTCTCATCGTCGGCTGCTCTCTCTCTCCTCTCTCTCTCTCTCTCTCTCTCTCCATACAGTCTCTCCACTCTCGACTCATGCAGTCATCTCTCTCGAACAAGATCCCCTGGGATCCGAGAATATTTCGTTCCTCGTGCTCTGATAAGCAAAGACTGCTCCCATCATCTCAGAATCTTCTCTCTTCGAGGGCTCTCGTCAGGTTAGCTCTACGGTCTCTGCGGCGGTTAAACAGGTCACACTCGTCAGTAAAGAATCATCCGCAGGGGTACCTGATCTTCACTGCTCTCGAGGAGAAATCAAGGGCAGTCGAAATCACAGTATGCGCATCTGTCTCTGGAGGTCAGGGACCGGTCTCATACCGGAAGTCTGACTCGAGCTCTCTCTCTCGGCTCGAGTCACGAAGAACTCAGGTCTAATCTCTCCAAAACACGAGGATCAGACCTCATCTCCTCATTCTCATGCATCCCATCTCCACTCATACTCGTCCGATAACTCGTCCCTCGATCGCAGAAATCTCGATGTGCGGACTCGTCGAGGTCCTAAAAGAAAACTCTCATCGACCAGGTTCTCTCCGTCTCGGTCTTTCTCACGATCCTCTCCATTCTCAGTAACTCCCTAAGCTAGTTGGAGTAAACCCAGTCCATCAGATAGCCAATCAACCGTCAAGGCTCACATCTCTGCGAAATGTCTCCCCCAAAGTCTGCTTCTCAGAGTGCTGCTTCTCTCTCAATCTGCTCTTGATCGCTCTCCTCTCTCTCTACTATCTCTACTCATCGTTCTACTTGCGGTCATCTCTTTTTCAGTACTATGAGTTCCTATTGTTTTTTTTCTTCTTTTCTCTTTCCAAGGTAGATAACCGCTATAGTGTCTTTGGGAGGGGAGATTGAGATTTGCTTGCGCATCGGGTGGACTCGCGACGTCCGCGCGTCTTCCCCGAGAGCGCGGCCACGCCGATCCTCCCCGCGAGAACGCGCTTTCCGCGTTTCCTCGGAGGGGTTGGGCGCAGACTCTCTCTCTCTCTTTCTCTCTCACTGACCGACTGAGCATTTCCGCGCGAATCTTATATGCCATCTCAATTGTAAGGCAATCAAGCGACTAAATAATTCTCGAAATAAAGAAATCCCCAGCCCATCCTCATTAATTGTCGATATCAAACCACGCGTTATACCCGCGATAATAAAAGAAATGGCATTACTGCGTACAGAATGGGCAGAGGACGGCGAGCTGGACGCCGTATTCAGTTAAAGCGGCTCCAGGCAGAATACGAGTCCGGAGGAGTATTCGACCCGCGGGTGTTTTTGGCTCCACTCCCTCAGGGGCTAGCTAGAGCCCCAACGGCACCTCTCCCGACACCTCGGGAGCTTTTTACGGTTAGCGCGCCCGCGCCGCCAAAACCGCCAACGCCGCCTCCCGGAGAGGCTACCCCCGACGCCGGGCCATCTACGGCCGACGCGATTAACGGGACGCCCCGAGGCCAAGACACTCCTTTCCAGTCGGGCTACCGAGGGCCCGTAATTCTCGAAATTAAACCAGTGAGGTCGGACACTGTAATCCCGGCCAGAATAAGACTGGTGTTACCGGAAATAAATGAATTGAACTAATATCCGTTTTCGTTCGTTTTTCCTCATTATTCCGCTCGCACGCTCCCTAAAACCCCGCCGGACGTAACAGTAATGAATACAAGGTATGAAAGTATAACACATAATATAAGTATAATATAATGATTACAAAGTATGAATATATAACAATGAATTACATCATCCTAATGAAACAATTATTGATTTAATCAAAGGAATTTCGTACTGTAATGTAAAAATGTCCAAAAGTAATATGGAGATAATATTAGGGGATTTGTTTTTTCAATTAAATATGCATAAATATGAAAATCAAATGTAATAGTTTCAAACAAGCGACCCTCAAAAAATATTTTTTTATTAATTAAACAAATATAAATTTTTGAAATTTCGAAAAAAAACAGTGTTTCCGCATTCTGGATCAAAATGTAAAGCTAAAACATTATTAAGTTTATATGTAATACTATTAATTAAAACGATAGACACGTTATATAAGTTTGTAGAAGGTAGTAAATTAAATTATCTTAAAAGAAATGTCTGATTTGAGGATTTTACTTTCTTCATTTTACGAGAATTCTGAAAATTAGAAAGAAGTTTATTTTCTAAAAACAAATGATTCAACTGCAATTGATTTTTAATTGCAAAACTCTTACAAATATTAATTCTATTAGCTGAACTTCTAGCTACCATTTTTGATACTCTATGTTTTGATTCGTATCTCATTGACCACAAGTTACACAAAGGACCTAATTTTTCCATTATTCCTGCATAATGAATTAAATGATGAAATTTAGGTTTAAGAGTAGTTGAACTAAGTTCTAAAAACAAATCATTAAATTCCTTTACTGTTCATCTTAACTGGTCGCATATATTTGTATTAACAGAGTCAGTCATTGCCGTATCCAATACTCGCCTTAATAGAATATATAAACCCCAATGCTCATCATCATCAGGTATCTTATGAGATATTAAACAAGAAAAGTACCGAACATAATGAAAGATTTTAATGGATATCTTCCATTTTATTTTTAAAAGATTTTCTGAAGACAATAAAGGTGGTTTACTATTTGTATTTGGGCCATAATCGAAAGCTTCTGCCTTGTCATTTAATTTTTTTAACGTAAAATATTTTTTTAATAACAATACATTTATAACTAAAACCATTATGTAACACTGTAACAGGCAACACCTTCTAAAATATCGTACATCACGTCAACGGCCACATGTTTAAAAAGATTAAAGTCGTCAAGCGGGTACCAAACAGCTTTATATTTGATACCTGTTTCATTAAGATTTTTATTATTTACATCAGCTACGTAATTTTCGTCGTTTCGTAATAATGAAATATCTTCAGAATACAATTGTTTCATTTGTTTTTTATCAGCTTTGCAAATTCGGCATGAATATTTGACATTAAAGCTTTCTACGAAACCAAGTATAGAATGAAGTCTCAAATTATCTCCTAGCAATGCTCTCAATTTAAACTTAATAACCCCCTGAAATTCTGAAAGATTTAAAGAAATTCCTCGTGATAAATAATTTAGTTCGTTAATAACTGGTTGAAAAGCTGCTCGAGTACTATTTTCAGTTAAACAATCCGAGTAATGAAATAAAGCGAAAAGAAATATGTTTTTTATTTGAGAAGCTAAATTTGGAGGTAAACATGCTGTTGAACTATACACTGCTCTAAATTTATGTATTCCTGCAGGGTTGGATAATGGGTTTCCTATCTCAAATTTATCATAATAAATGAATAAAGGATAAATTTTTTCACTAGCGTTTTTAAATTGTTTAATTTGTAACCAAGTAGAATAATGTTAACAATTGAAGAGGAGTGCATACAGTCATCTATATACTTTTCAATAGCAGTAAAAGCACTGCTGGTGGAATTGATAAAAATCGGTGTAAAACATGTCGAAGTGAAATATATTGTCCTGTACCTGTAACTCGTCTTCTTAAACCTCTAGAAAATTCTATATTTTCAAGTGTAATAGGATATTCTTGAGAAAATATCAGAGTATCAATCGTTTAGTAATATTGATTTCTCCTATATTCACTTGAAAAGTTGGATACTGAATCTGTAATTATATTCATAATATCATCAATGTTGATTATTCCATTCTTACGTGTGTTAGCATGCTATTTTTGCAAAGCTAACGTCAATGAATATTTGACGTTAGCTTTGCAAAAATGAATATGATCTGAACTTTCAAAGAGCTTTAAAAAAAGAGCTTAGTGATGTAAAAGTACTCATGTTTGTTAAGCCAATTTCATTACCCGAAAGTATGTTTCGAAATCTCACATAATTATTTTTATATATTAATGTGTGTTGATAACAATATTGTAATATTTTGTATTTGTTTATAGCACATGGAGGCAAAACTAAGCAAATTCTTCATCAAAATGTTCGAAGGAAAGGGTGGATATCATAAAACATAAAACTCATACAATATCACAAAAAGAATTTCAGCTTATTGATGAAAATGGTAAGAAAAACAAATCTACATAATTCTAATGCTGTAAAATTTAAGGGTCTTTTAGAACTGCTTAGCCTCGAATGCACCAACGTTATTTTGACTTTAAGCGAAACTTAATCGATCTATCAATCTTTATTTTTCTTTCTAAATAAATAAAGACAGACACATATTTAAGTCTTGCTTAAAGCCAAAATAACGTTGGTACAATCGCGCGCAGACCTTATTTACTTAAATATTAAACAAAACATTTTAAGGAAAAGTTACTATTTTGGATTATATTGTATGTGTTATTAATATTTATTATCTTTCTTTCCATGTATGACATATAAAAATTGTGCTGTACAAAACAAAGTACCGAAAACATCAATGAAACATTCATCTCAAAATACAGAAAATCATGTGGCCAAGAATAAAATGCAAGGGAAACAGCTTAAATGTCAGTCTATTGGAGACAATAGTAAGTATTGTATAATTAAAGAACAGGAGTCTTTTTTTTTTGTATTTTTAGTCAAAGTATTTAAATTTCTTGAAATGAAACTTTACTCGAAAATAGATTTACAAAAAATATATTTAGTAGTAAATTTAAATAGAGTAAATTTAAATAAAGTTTGTACTTTGAATTAACTCTACACTACTTTTCCAAAAATTTTTCTATCGGATCTAGTTACTTCATTATTATTTTTTATTGTATGCACTAATCAGTTTATTATTATTTTATTTGTTTATTACACATTTTATTTATTATTATTTATTTATTATTATTATTAATTTTACTAGTTATTTCCATAGTCAACTAATTGTCAAGTATTCACTTTATTATCTCTGTATCAGTTGGACTGACTTTTTTTCAAAATTAGTTTGCAATATAGTGGGATAACCGCTCATTATTTCCTCGGTTAAATTTTAAAAACATTGATATTCTGTCGTCATAATCAAAATTTCACTACTTTTCCCATTTTCAACTTCTTCCTTAGACGACTTGAAAATAGGATTTGACTGTTACCAAGCAGCAACAAATAGATTGTGATTGGATGAAATTTGTTAATTATGTGAAGTGAATTTATTATTCTATCGATGATTTTGTGTTGTATGTGTTGTTTGTGTTTGGTATTACAGATCGAAAGCATTCTTCGAACAATATAAGTAAAAATGAAGCATGTCCCTTGATACCGTTGTCAGTGGAAAGAAATGGTTCAAAAACGAACAGTAAAAAATTTGAGCACATAGACTCTCGTGATAAAGCCTTCATTTCTTGTTTCCTTACTATGTAGATAGATATTTAAAAAATGTATAGCATCTTTCAATAGGTTGTTAATTTTTTAGCATTTACAATTCTCATGGATGCGTTACAGGATATATTGCAATCAATAAAATTACTTGAGAAAAACCAAAAAACTATTATGGCACTACTGGAAGCTTCTGACATGATTCAGCATGGTGTGGGCGTAAATAGCAAAACATTTACCGAGAAATATGAGATTAATTTGCCGTCAAAATCCTTATATGAATTTAATGATTTTGAAGAGTGTTTAAATTCAAATAAGGACTGTAAGCGGGACTATGTAAGTTGATTTATTTATTTGTGCTTACAAATTTTACACTTATATTGCACAATATTTTAATGTTAATTTATATTTTATACTTAATGTTATCTTTGTAGTTTGCTTCGTTGCATTTTTTAGCCGATCGTCACAACAATGTGACAAGATCGGTGACAAACATGATAAAAAATATCTATCCCGGGGGTTGGCTCTTTAATGCACTGCTCAAAAGCAGGTAGAAGTGAAAATGGTACTTAAAAATACTCTATTCTGTAATGCTACAATAGGTAATATTTATACATAATTAAAAATACCCCAAGAAAATTTGTATTTACTGAATATGTTGTCGTTGTATTTTTATTTAAGCGATGTCTAATAAATATTTTTCTAGATGTATTGACTAACAAACACGGTGCAATCATTAATGAAAAAGATTCGTATACTGCACTCGGTAATTGTATATCTAATGCCAAAGGGAAGGACACCGATCACAGTGGAGAAGAAAGGATTAATTTTTTTATTTAAAAACAAATTTTTTATTTTTATTTTTTTAATTTTAATTATTTAATGTATGTTTGTAATACATAAATGCAACATCTATAAAAAACTTTTTCTAATACTTTAAAAGAAGTCATTTCACGTATGTTTTTTAATGTAATGTATTCTTATTATATATTTGTTTTTTTTTTCACAGTATATTTTATACGTATATATCGATTAACTATAAAAAAAAATTTATTTTACGTACGTTATATATAACTAATGTTTATTAATTAAAAAAAAATTATTTCACGTACGTTTCTTAATTTACTGCGTTTTTATTATATGTTTGGTTTAATTTTTTCATGATTATACAATATTTATATACGTATATAGCTTAGATTATCTAAAAATGTTTATTTCACGTATGTTATTTATAATAAACTAATGCTTCTTATTTATATACGTAGTATATTTATTTCAGCCCGAGAATTATTTTGAAACAGGTAGAAGGACATTTGCCGCTGAATCGGGATATTTGAAAAGCTGTGATCGGGTCCCGATTAGGCTATGGCTATAATCTTTCCCATATACTAGTCCGGCCCAAGTCGGGAATGCCCGGAGCCTGCCTTGACTTTCCGGTGGGTTTCTGGTCAGGATAGGCGTCGCCTAGCCAAGCAGGTTCTGAATAGTTTTCCCGATCAGAGCCCGATAATTATTCGGGAAAACTGGTTATAGCCCGGCCGGGGCCCAAATACAATTTCCACTTGGGCAATAATTTAAATAA